>NC_143250.1:54841136-55144166 GCF_984573655.1 Nuphar pumila | reverse complement strand
ATTCCGTATATCGTCCCCTTTAAGGTTAAGGGTTAAGCCTGAGCCTCGTTTTTTCACGAGGTATCATCCCCTTTCAGGTTAAGGGTTAAGCCTGAGCCTCGTTTTTCCACGAGGTATCGTCCCCTTTCAGGTTAAGGGTTAAGCCTGAGCCTCGTTTTTCCACGAGGTATCGTCCCCTTTCAGGTTAAGGGTTGAGCCTGAGCCTCGTTGTTCCACGAGGTATCGTCCCCTTTCAGGTTAAGGGTTAAGCCTGAGCCTCGTTTTTCCACGAGGTATCGTCCCCTTTCAGGTTAAGGGTTAAGCCTGAGCCTCGTTCCATACGAGGTATTTCCTGTCCCATCCAGGTTAAGGGCAAAACCTGAATCTCACTTCTTTTCGAAGTAAAATTTTCTCCTTATCCTTCATTTCATATCTATCATCATCCTTTGAACTAATTCTTTCATACCCAGTCAGATTCATCTAACTGGGGCATTTTTATAGTCCAAATTTGGTATGTTTTCTTTGCCACTAAGCTCGGCTTTCAACCGGCTTAGCAGCAAAGAGGAGCATCTGTAAACACACCAAATTTTTACCTTCATCCAGTGTTTGTCCATTTCATAAGTCATCACAGATCATTGCATGTCATTGCACGCATTTTGCATAGCATTGTATGACATCGCATCTCATTTTCGAGATCCAGCACTCTTATTTCAAAACATTCAATCCAGATTTGAATTTTAAAGCTTTATTTCAAAATCAATTTCAAAACCTGGGTTTTTATTCAATACTCTGTCATTTTCCAACCCTAGGACTTTGTATTTTGAAATATTTTCTCAGAAAACAATCTGGATTCCTTTCAAATTCAAACTTTAATCGATTTCAATTCACAGATGAGACCCATTTAGATGGTGTCGCTTCTGAATGCCTCTATTCATCAAATTTCTCAAATTTTTGAAAGTTTCAGTCCGATCAGGACTCTGTCTCAGAGTCCTAATCCGGTCAGAAGTTTGGTTTTTAAGTCTGTTTTACTTCCATTCTCAATCTTTTTCGTTTGTTTTCGAAATTTAGGTCATTTCACAGAGTCCAGTTTGTTCAGGACTCTATTTTAGAGTTCGGTCGAGTTGGGAGTCTAACCCTGACTGTGTTTTCTGACTTATTTCATCATTTCTTGATAAAATCTTTTGAAAATTCTTTCATTTGGCTTTTAAAATCTAAAATCTCAGAGTCCTAAGAGTTCAGGACTCTAACCCGGAGTTCCAGTTCGCTTGAGACCCTATTTTCAAAGATCTTGAATTTCAAATACTGATTTTAACCCCTTTTCAAAGCCATTTTCAGTGTTTATTTCAAAATTCTTCAAAACTCAATGTGGGCCTACTCAGTTGGCACCATATCCAGAGGAGTTCTGACTCGGTTAGAACTCTATGCCATTTCAAAACTTTTGATTTCAAGTTTACTTTTGAAAATCTTTTGAAAACTCCTTCAATTTCAAGTTTTAAAATCGCTTTTTGAAAAACTCAAGTAGAGCCCACTCGGGGTGGCGCCATATTCGAGTAAGTCAGGTCTAGACTAGGGTTAGTTGATGTCTTGGTTAGTGTTAGAGGTTTAGAAGAGTCAAAACCATTTTGAAAAACTCATTTTTGAAAGTTAGTTTTCAAAACTAGTGTTTTTAAAGGTTTTTAAAAGTGTTTTAAGAACCCAATGTGAGAGAATGCCAAGTGGCACCACATTTGGGGGATTCTTAGGTTTAGCTAGGGGTTAATTAGGAACTATTTAGGATAATTTATACTAGGGGTAGTTAGGTAACTCCACCCCAAAATCGCCCCCCCTTTAGAGTCCAAAATTTTCAAAATTGTCAATTTTTAAACCTAATTTTTTTATTATAAATAGAGGCATAAGGGGGGTCGATTTTCCCATCTCTCTCTTTAGCAATTCTTGGAGCTTCTCTCTCCTCTCCAGCCCTTCCTCCATTGCAGCAACCTCAAGGTAATGTTTTTCTTTAATTTTTAGTTTTTATTTAATGTTTTTCATTGTTTTAAGTATGATTTAGCCATTGGCTCCATCATCTTCATGGATTAAACCATGGATTTAACCTCAAGAACCATCAAGAATCAGCAAGAACAATCCAAGAAGGTGATTTAACCCTGTTTTGGATGATTTACAGAGATTTTAATCCATTAGAATTGATTTAAATATGATTCTTTGCATGATTAACCAATAAAATATATGATTTACCCTTTTTAATGGGTTAAATCTATGTTTTAAAGGTGATATCAAATTCCAGCCATTGATTCCCTGTTTTTAATTTATTTTCATGGTTTATTCATGTTTGTTTTACATTCTATAGCATAGAAATAAGTTTTATTTACTGTTTTATGGTTTATTTTATTTATTTACATTAGTTAATGCATGGTTTTTCAAGTTTCTTAAATTTCTGTGTGTTCTAGGTTTAGAACAGTAAAGATGATGTTATTTCGGATTGAAGCACTCGTTGTTTATTTCTGATTTTTTTTATATGTGATGCATGCATGAGTTATTGAGTTACTGTAGAAAAATCAGAGGTTTTGGATCTCGGGAACCCTGTCAAAAAAATCAGACATCAAATCGGGTTTTTAAAGCTTTAAAATCGTGGTTAAAATCAAGAAGGTAACTTGCTGTGATGATATTTCTCTCATCTTATATCCGATTTTAGATCTGTAAAGTGCTATGGATTCACATTGAGTAGATCTGTCGGATGTAAAATTTTCGGATTTTTTGATCACTGCTTAGTATTTTTCCCCTTTTAGAGAATCGGTTTTTAAATTTAAAACTCGTTAGGGTTTACCAAAACTTTAATCAGACTTGTGTTAGTCATAAATCCCAAACCACAGATCTGATTCATGATCTGTAAAAAGTGAGTATTGTTATTTTTCTGTCTAATGTTCACCATTAAAATTTCAGAGATTTTTGTTTAGAATTGCTATTTATGTCTGTATTTTCAATCTGGAATAGCTGTTTTAATCCCTGTTAAGAGTGAAATATGTTAGCTCAGATTGCGGGAAGGGTTTCTCCCTAACCGGAGATGCTTTTTCCGATCTGTAAATTGGGAAATCTCTGTTTTCCTTCCTATTTAGTCTTTGTAAAATTTCATAAATTTTCATGGAGATTTGACCCATGATTCAGGTCTGGGATTGAAACTGGTTGGTGAATTAGGTCAAAAATAGCATATTTTTAGGGTTTAATGCAATTTTCGGATTAATTTAATGTCAAAAAATTTATTTTTATAATTCCAATTCGATATTAGGGTTATAACAAGTGCAGGTACCAATTTTTATGGATTTTGGAATCCATTTGATGGCTGAATTAAGCAAATTGCAAAACCGGGTTCCTGAAAGATCCAAAAACACTGCTAAAATCACAGTTTTTGTGATATTGTTGGATTTTCGTGCATAAGCATATATTTTTAGGGTTTTATTATGTTTATAAGCATCTTAGGATACTTTATGTTTAATTTGATGCTCATTTGATTTCATTCAGTGCATAAAACCTAAGTTTTACCAAAATTTATTTCTAAAAACCCTGATTTCAAGGCCATAGTCTTGCTATCGAAGGCAATTTGGTGATTTGACCTAAATTTCGAAATCCCTAACCCTAATTTTCATATTTTTAAGCATGTCACATCATATTTAGCTTAGTTTATTACATTCAAATTTCAAAACTTGCATTTTATCAAAATATCTTTCTAAAAACCCTAATTTCAAGGCCATAGTCTTGTTATTAGGGGTATTTTGGTCATTTGGACCCCAATTTCGAAATTTCATATTTTATCTTCCTTATTTATTCAATTTTATTTCATACTTTATCATTTTGATTTAAGGGAATCAAGGAAAAGGCTTATATCTGGCAAAATCCAACAATTTCCTGATATTGTTGGATAAATCTAGAAAAGCCAACATATTTTCATTAACCAAGTTTTCTAGTTTTGCAGGTACATTGAAGACTTTAGTTTCCATGTATTTAAATTTCAATAGTGATGTAAACTAAATTAAACTTTGGAATAAGAATTTACATTTCCTGCTTAGCTTAGGTTGCATTGCATATAGTTTATTTTTTTATAATTTTAATGTGTGATGGATGATGATTCATGCATATTTCTACAAATTCACCATGGTCTACACGAATGGCACATGCACTAGCTTTTATGAAGTTTATAAACTTGGTGGAATTTGTATTTATGGCCATAGTCAGAATATGAAGGATATCTAGATTTATGATCTTCACATTAGCCACATTCAGCCTACACTCTTAGGCTAACTTCAAAATGCACTGCATTTCTCAAAAATACAAAAAGTATTTTTTAATTCCTTAAATCCATATTCATTCATTTCATGCATTTGCCAATTCCAATCTCAATTCAAAGAAGTTCATTTTCTCAAAATCTCCTAAGTCTTATAGCAAAATCGATTATCCCAAAGACATTGAATTTCAAAGGATATTTCAAGTATTTCCCAAGTTCCAAATTCAAATTTTCTAAGTTAGAATTTCAATTTCCAAGTTTGAATTCAGAGAAACCAAGTCTCTCAGAATCGATTTTCACCAAATGTCAAGGATTCCTCAAAATCGATTTTTATTTCTTTCAGAAGTATATTTGAAATCCCAATTCACGATTTTCCAAGATTTACATTTTATATTTCAATCATTCAAAGCAAACATCATGTTTTTAAATGTGCATTTTTCTGAAAATTCATAGCACATGCCTGATTCTATGTGCATTTAGAAATTAGAATATGATTTAGACAAGTTGAATAGAGTAGAGCATAAGATTGATCCTTGGTTCAATTACCCCTGTTAAAGGTGGCAGGAACGGTTGAACCTCGTACCGACAGGCGAGTCCCATTCTACAGAATTTTCCCGCATTTTAAAAACGGAGGCGAGTTATTTTCAAAAACTTTTTCAAAGGTCAGTTTGATTTGCAAAAGTAAAATTTTGCAATGATAACAGGTTTGGCGACCGAGATGGGACCTGTCTTCGCCTGATCAATCTAATGCTCTACTTAGTTCAAATTGTCCAAATCGATTTCCATGGAATGTCAGCTTTGCTTTATGATATCATGTGAACCTAGGAGCCTAGACTTGAACCCAGCTGACATGGAATGCATATAGACTAGGTATGGTTTGGTAGGACCATATTGAGGAGAATTATTCATGCTCACATAGACTTAGGTCTAATACAACACTCCTCAATTTAGGAATTGTATGAAAACAATGCTTGCTTCTTCAAATATTTCAAAAATCTATCTCTTTAGGACTTAAAGCCTTCTGTTTGATTGCATGTGCTCATGTTTTTCAAAAATCACCCCACCTATATTGTCCCGGTCTTCACGTTGCTGGGCTCTCTTCCAGAACCATAGTTTGGGACAAAGCCTCACAACTGGGCCACCTATTTGGGTGAAAACCCCCCTGCCACGTACCAAGGGCCATAGTCCAACGTATATCGGTAGATGCTCAAGGATGTTGGAAAACTTGAACCTAGAACCGGAGAAATTGATTTTATGCCACGTACATCGAGCCTTGGCTTGAGTATATAGGCATAACTGGATTGGATACAGTTGATCTGAACCTTAGAGTTAGGATTAAGGTCCTACAGCTATTTCAAAATTTGTGCATCTAGAGTCAGCTTTTAGGGAATGCTGTATGTGCATACTTGTTTGTGCAGAATGTGATTGAATATGTTATAGTCATTTCCTTTTATTTTCCATATTTTCCTCAATTTTCTAAAATACTGGACGATTTTCTCAAAATTCCCCAATCTATGTCCATGTACTATCCATGTTTTAAATCTTAGACGATTTTCCAAAATACTTCATTTTCCATTTATTTCTTCATCAAACCCTGGACGATTTTCCAAATTTCCCTTCAAAACTCCAGGTGATTTCCCATCTTTCTTGTCTTCTGGATCTCGAATTTCCTGCTTTATTCCTGCCTGCATTTTCCTCAAAATTCCTGTATTTTCCAAGTTTTATTCCAAATTTTCCATGTTTTCCAGTCTATTCTGATGGCATCCAGTCAGCTTGATTCAGTCTTCCCTGAGGGTCACATCTCCTACGAGGTGCGACAACGTCTTCCCGAACATCGAGTCCTCAGCACCGGATCCTTCTTTCCCCGGTGGTATTATTCATGGTTCAAAAACTTCTCTCGTATGTTTCCGGACCATCTGGACGAGTGTGGATTGGAACTGGCGTCTGCAGTGGGAAAGCAGACAGTCAACGGCAACTTGATCCATGCACTAGCAGAGCGATGGAATCCGAGCACTTTTACCTTCTGGTTTCCGTGGGGCGAGATGACAGTACTGATGAATGAATTTTCAGAGATTATGGGATTGCCCGAGCCAACCGGTCAGCCTGGAGATCCATTGGAGAAACAGTTTCTGATTAATGTTAAGGGTCTGGACCCAAAGGATGCCTTAGCTCGCATGACGGGACGCAAGTCTTGGCCATTGATAGAGGAGGATGGAAACGAATATGTGGATCTGCCCGAAATCTACCGACAGTATGGGACATTTGTGGAAGTCAGCTCGTTGTCCAGGACAGCTCGAGAGAGAATTCAGCATGCGATGGTTCTGTGCACGGTGGGATTAGCTTTCTTCCCCGATGGACGAAATTATATGGATATCAGAATAGTTCAGCTTTTAAGGAGATGGGGAAGTCGACAGACCAGCCGCCTCTCAATAGCCATGGCCGCACTCGCTTTTCTATACCGAGGGTTGACTCGTTTCGCACTCGGAGAGTCGATCCTAGTCGAAGGGTGCACCTATGCCTTGCAATCTTGGTTCCTCCGACATGTGCCAGTCCGAGCCAGTTCCTTCAGATACAATGGTGAAAAGCTTCTTCCAGTTGCGCGATACCGGTTCTTGATCGACAACCTTCAGGAGGAAGAGGTCGTATGGGACTACTTTGATCGCCAGGAATCACCTCCCAGATATACTTATGCATACAACAAGCGATTCAGGCTACTGGGCCCGTTTTTTTGCGCATATTATCATCCAGAGCGGTGTGTCAGGCAGTTCTCTCAGAGGCAGAAGCGCGTAGAGATTCATCCACTAGCCGGGGTTCTGCCAGAATTCGATCTCACATCAGATCAGTGGTCCGGAGCATACCATTTTGCCAGACATGGCTGGGATTCCTTTGTCAGTCTTACTATTTTTCCTGGTCCTCGTGTATCTTCTGATTATCTAGAGTGGTGGAAAATTGTTTGTCCCCCTCCCCTCTGTCAAGTGTATTATTGATAAAATCATGTTTTTTCTCTCAATAAAATTCCTTTATATTTCACTTTGGTTTGACGACCTCGCCTAGGTAACAAGGCATATTTTCAGTTGTTTATCTTGCAAAGAATAGCAACGCAATTGTCGTAATCCCAGCGATGACTCAATCCCTAGTAATGGGATATTATTTCAATTGTCTACCAAAATTCTCAACAAATATTTTCCTCCAAACCAAATTTCCTTCAGAAGCCTAACCATCAGTTCTACCCTGCAGAGAGCATCAGTAATATCCAAGAGAACATTTGCGATACCCGATGGTTGATACAAGCTCCAGAAAGAAAGCCGCATCAGTTGAAGGCGTCGCGTACTCAGTAGCTTCAGAAGAAGAGATGGACTCACCTCGATCAGTCCAGAGTCAGGGTCAGCAGGCGGATGATGGCATCGATCCCCAAATGTACACCATGTTCAAAAAGATGATGACCAAGATGCTGGCAGAGCAAGCTGAGGCCAGTACTAAGCAAATTCAGACCAAACAGAAAGAAAAGGGTCATGCAACCAAGAATGCAAAGACCAATCACTGCCCTCTCTAATATCCCTATCCTTGAGTTGGCACGTGCCTCTCCTAAGCATCAACAAGTTCTGGACGATTTACTGCGAAAGATCAAAGTCAAGCCAGACACCACACCTGAAGACATGGCTCAGATCGTTAATCAGGCCATGACCAATGCTCCCATAACCTTCTCAGATGAGGATCTGCCAAAACCTCACGCATTTCATAACAATGCCTTGTACATTGTGGTGCGAACCCGGGGAATGACTGTACCCCCACGTGCTTGTAGATGGAGGCAGTAGCCTCAACATTTGTCCTGAAATGACTGCCAAGGCTCTGGGTATAAAAGAAGAAGAGTATACACCGGATCCGATCACCATTTATGGGTTTGATAATCATGGACAGACAGCAAAGGGAAAGATCTTCTTGGAAATATTTATCAACTACTCTGTTTATACAGTGCTTTTCCATGTCGTCAACGTGCCACCAATGTATAATCTTCTACTGGGAAGAACATGGATTCATAATGCCAACGCCGTGCCATCCACTCTGCATCAGTGCATCAAGTGGTCTAAAGGTGGCATGATAACTACTGTTTTGGGGGAAGATCCTGAAGAGAGGCTACCTCAGCCTATGATCCCTAGGCCAACTTATACTGCTGATATCCCTAGCATTAGGGAAAGTGAAGAAATTGTTCTCAGTGAAAGCCTTGAAATGCTAAAGTTAGGAGCAACATCAGAGACAAATCACACAGCAGCGATGGTCCAATGGCAAGGACCACATTTCTTTAAGATTGGGGGTCGTCTCGATTACAGTACTTTCAAGGATCATCCTCTTTTCCCGCAGTTTGTTAGGACCAAGAAAGGATTTGACCTGTTACTGAAGCATGGTTATCAGCCTTTCAAAGGATTGGGCAAGAACGGAGATGGCCGGCTAGAGCCAGTGATCCCTGATCAGCATCCGCGCAGGGCAGGACTAGGATTCACGGGCAAAAGATCCCACAAAAATACTATCTTCATTAAAGGGATCCATTAAAAATTTTCTACCATCTGTCTTTTCTATTTCATTCATTTGATTTTTGCAGTTTGTAGGGACAATGTTCCATTTCAGTTCACTTTAAATGTCCTTATTTCATTTCAAGTCTTCAATAAAGTTATCAAGTTTCTCGTCTATCTGGATGTCATCTTTCTCTTATTCCTTTGCAATTTGTCTTCAAAATTCATTTGTTCTTATCTTTTTTATTCCCATGCAATTTATGTCATAGTAAAGGAGCTTTCTCTAAAAGTTATTCCTTTTCAAAATTTCAGAATGTCTTCTCAACCGATAAAAAGGTTAGTCATTAATCCTTCAATCCTATCGAAACCGGCAAAGATATATCGGGTCCGAGCAAAAGCAGGGGATAGTAAGGTCACAAAGCAGTCAGAAGAAATGGCAGAATTCAATTCGTCGCTTCCAGAGTTGCCAGAATTTGCAGCGATTCAGAAACAAGATGAACCATCGACCCTAGTCCAGGATCCGACTGAGGACATCAATATTGGTTCAGAAGATAGTCCGAAAATTCTCAAGATCGGCACCAGCCTAAGTACAGATGAGAATGAAAGGCTCATTGACTTTCTCAAACAGCACCAAGAAGTATTCGCATGGACTTATGAAGATATGCCCGGTTTAGATCCTAAATTGGTGGAACATCGACTCGTTCTGAAGCCTGATGCGAAACCTGTTAAACAGAAGTTAAGGAAAATGGATCCTCGAATCGAGCAACAGGTCAAGGAAGGACTTGAGGACTTGCTTAAAGCAGGATTCATTCGAGCAATAGATTATTCGGACTGGTTGGCGAATATCGTTGCAGTTCCCAAGAAAAATGGCAAAGTGCGAATTTATATTGACTTTCGCGATCTCAATAAAGCTACTCCGAAGGATGACTATCCCCTCCCAAATATTGACCTCCTAGTTGATAGCACGGCTGGGCATGCCATGTTTTCCTTCATGGACGGATACTCCGGATATAATCAGATCAAGTTAGCCGCTCGTGACCAATCCAAAACATCCTTCACTACGCCATGGGGCACTTTCTGTTATACAGTCATGCCGTTTGGGCTCAAAAATGCTGGGGCAACCTATCAGCGTGCAATGGCCGCCATTTTCCATGATCAGATGCACAAGACCATGGATGCATACGTTGATGACATCTTGGTCAAATCCAAGGAGGAAGAAGACCATATCGATGCCTTAAGTCAAGTCTTCAAGCGGCTTATTCTTTATAAGCTAAGACTCAACCCTCAGAAGTGTGTCTTCGGAGTTGAATCAGGCAAATTGCTAGGCTTCTTGGTCAGCAAAAAAGGGATAGAAATGGATCCCGCTAAAGCAAAGGCCATCATTGACATGCCACCTCCAACTACTCTTAAGGAATTGCGTAGTCTTCAGGGACGTATGCAATCAATTCGGAGATTCATATCCAACCTTGCCATGAGATGTGAACCTTTCAATCATCTACTCAGAAAAGGAGTGAAATTTGAATGGGGACCAGAGTGTCAGCAATCATTTGAGCGTATCAAGAAATATCTTCTTAATCCGCCCGTTCTAAAGCCACCAGAATTGGGAAAACCTCTCTTGCTATACGTTTCAGTTAACCAAGCCGCTTGTGGTGGATTCTTGGCACAATATGAAGAAGGCAGTTTGGTTGAACATGCCATTTACTATGTAAGCAAGACTTTCATTGACTACGAGAAGAAATATTCTCAAATAGAGAAGACATGCCTAGCACTGGTATGGATGTGTCAGAAGCTGAGACATTACTTGTTAGCATCAGAAGTCAAGATTCTCTCAAAAATTAATCCTCTCAAGTATATTCTTGAACAACCATTTCTTAGTGGACGGATTGCTAAGTGGCAAGTCCTGTTAATGCAGTATGATCTGGGGTATGTTTCTCAGCAATCTATCAAAGGTCAAGCAATTGCAGACCAATTGGCAGATTTTCCTTTAGCAGAAGATGTTAGAATCGAGGATAGCTTTCCCGATGAGCGGATCTGTAATGTTCAACAATCCCCAGTTTGGAATCTGTTTTTCGACGGATCTAAGAACATGGCCGGCATAGGAGTCGGAATCTTGTTGATCACACCAGAGAAAGAGATGATCCCCTTTTCTCTGAAACTGGATTTTCAGTGTACCCATAATATGGCCGAGTATGAAGCTTTAATACAAGGTATGAGAATTTTGCAAGACTTCAATGTTCAGAGGGTACATGCTTTCGGCGATTCATTGCTCGTCGTCAGCCAAGTCAAAGCTGAATGGCAGGTAAAAGATCAGAAGCTGCTCCCTTACCAAAAGATCGTTTTATCCCTTATCAACAATTTCGATGAATTTTAGCTTTTCCATATCAAAAGAGAGTTTAATCAAATAGCTGATGGTTTGGCCAGCCTGGGCTCCATTATGTCTTTCAGAAATGGAGAATCCTGTCGCTCTTTTGAAATCGGTAAACTTGACCAACCTGCCTTCGTTTCGGTAATGCAAGTCAACCAGGCGGAACAGAAAAAGAAGCCTTGGTATCAAGATATCAAAAACTTTATTGAAACTGGTGAGCTTCCACCAGAACTATCAAAGAAGGAGCAAAAAGCAATTCAGCATATGTCCGCCCGCTATTTTATCCTTGCCAATGTTCTTTATCGTCGTGGGTTCAGTTCTGAGTATTCCAGGTGCTTAGACGAAGAAGAAGCCAAAGAAATCATACGAGAAGCGCATGAAGGTATTTGCGGTGGTCATGTCGGCTACCAAACTCTTGTTAAACAAATCATTCAGGCAGGATACTATTGGAGAACCATGCAGCAAGACTGCTATCGTTTTGTGAAGAAGTGCGTTCAGTGTCAGATACACGCACCTTCCATTCATGCGCCAGCCACGTACTTGCAATCAGTCGTGTCTCCATGGCCATTTTCTATGTGGGCCTTCGACGTCGTAGGACCCATCTCTCCTTCAACTTCTAATGGTCATAAATATTTCCGTGCCGCAACAGAGTATTTCACCAAATGGGTTGAAGCCGTCACTCTGCGTACGGTGGAGGGTCGACATGTAGTCTCGTTCATTCATAAGAACATTCTTTGTCATTTCGGTATACCGCACGACATCGTGTCAGATAATGGTACTCATTTCAAGAATGAGAGAATGAAGATCTTTTGTTCAAAATTCAGAATTCATCATCATTTTTCAGCTCCTTATTATCCACAAGGAAATGGTCAGGCAGAAGCAACCAACAAAAGTTTGATTCGCATCTTGGAAAGAACCGTTGAGACGGGTCGTGATTGGCACGAGAAAATTCATGATGCACTTTGGGCATATCGAACTACCATTCGAACCCCAACCAATGCGACTCCTTCAGAACTTGTTTATGGGACTGAGGTGGTGTTACCTCTTCATGTTCAGAAACCCGCCCTTAAGTTCGCATCTCTTTTAGAGCTACCACTCGATCAGTATCAGCAACAGAGATTGGTACAGTTAGATTTACTCGATGAAAAAAGACTCAAAGCAGCAGAACACGCTCAGTCTTATCGTCAGAGGATAGCAAGGCAATATGCCAAGTCAGTCATCGAAAGGAGATTCCAAGTTAATGACTTGGTCCTTAGATCAACGGCTCATCTCAAGCATCGTCCACGTGGCAAATGGTCACCAAACTGGGAAGGTCCCTACGTGGTGAAAGAAGCGTTGCCCCGTAATTCATATCGTCTGATTAATGCAGACGGGGTAGAACTATCCGACCCCATTAATGCTCGACATCTGAAGAAATTCTATACCTAGAAAATCTCTATTCTATCTTTTGTATTCTTCAAAAATTCTCCTCAATAAATGATCATTATTCTTTGGTCAAAATACCCCTCTTCCCCAGAATATATTGGGGCATTCTTGGTAAAGTTGCCTTTTATCCAAAACAATTTGTGTGCAGGCAGGATCAAACAAATCTCTCATTTTGCACGCATGGGCACCCATTTACATTCATTTGCATTTGCATGCATTCATTCGCATTCATCTGCATCAATTTGCATTTGCATCGATTTCCCATTCAGGATAAGGGATAAATCCTGAGACCCCGGCAAGTCATCCAAGTCATCGTCAATTGATGACCCAGTGCTCGTACTGGTAATCTTTTAAAAACCAGTGCTCGTACTGGTAATCTTTTGAAAACCCAGTGCTCGTACTGGTAATCTTTTAAAATTCAGTGCTCATACTGATAACCTTTTAAAATCCAGTGCTCGTACTGGTAACCTTTTAAAGTCCAGTGCTCGTACTGGTATCCTTTAAAAATCCAGTGCTCGTACTGGTAATCTTTTAAAATACAGTGCTCATAATGGTAGTCTTTTAAAATTCAGTGCTCGTACTGATAACTTTTCAAAATCCAGTGCTCATACTGGTAGCCTTTTAAAGTCCAGTGCTCGTACTGGTATCCTTTAAAAAATCCAGTGCTCGTACTGGTCATCTTTTAAAATACAGTGCTCGTATTGGTACTTTGCAAAAGTTCGGTCTTCATACTGGTCGCAACATAACTCTCACATTGAGGTTCAGGCTCAATCTTTAGACCTGCGAACCAAACAATCTGTATCAGACTCTTGGGTCGTTCCATTCTATTAATCTGACATTCAGGTTGCCGATTTTGTCAAGACATCTAGTCATTCGTGTTATCAAGCAGTTCTTTGAGTTATCAAAAGCTATCAAAAGCTATCAAAATCAATCGCCAAGTATCTCTCTTGCGAGGGACCCTTTTTCCAGGGAGAGTTCGAGGGAGCTCGTTTCTTTTCGCATGTCTTTATTGTTCGTTCGTTGAACCCCTTTTTCTAGGGAGAGTTTGAAGGGACTCGTGATTCACGAACAGTTTGCAAAATAATCTTTATTGTAACACAAAGAACCCTTTTTCTAGGGAGAGTTTCGACGGAAGCTCGTCCTCCTTGTAACCTTAAATGTCTTTTATTAGGCCACCCCTGTCGTCGAGGACCCTTTTTCCAGGGAGAGTGTGATGGACTCGTTCCTCTATGATATCCTTTCAATCTCTGTTAGCGGCCCCCTTTCCATAAGAGAAGCCTAGAAATAGGGAGTTTTGACGAAAACTCTATTTCTCTTCGAAAGTTCGTTTTGCAAACACCTCCTCTTCAGGGAAGAGAGGAGTATCTTTTGTTACCCGTTCAGGTAAGGGTCATACCTGAGTCTCTCCTTTAGGGAAAGGAGAGGAGAATCTAGCCACGGATGTGTCATATAGATCTCAAATGATTTCCTTCACCAAGGATTCCAAGAATATTTTGCCAATTTGCCATAAAAAAAAAAATAGTTGTTGATTCCAAAATCTTTATCGCATAAAAATTGTACCTCAGAATACCTTCAGTATTACTTCCGAAGTGACAAAGCTTTTGCGAAAAAGGATTCAAAATTCAAAATCTTTCTATTGGCCAACCAAAAGGATGAAGAATAAATCCGCGATATGGCCAGCAAAGAAAATTCAATGCTGTTGCAAAGCCAGAAGTGATTGATATTAATCACAGTCAATGGCACATTTTTAAAGACCATTCTTGAAAAATAAAGTAGTCGAAATATCCTGGGTGATACAGAAAAATCCACTCAATCTCCATGTCCCCTCAATCACCTAAGTTGCAATTAAATATCTGCAAAAGGGATCTCTCAACTGTCGTCAAGATAAAGGCGAATTAGACGAGTCGACCCCCGGGGCCAAAGAAGATTTGGATCATCTCCAAGATGACGGAGTTTGTGACGGATCCTTCCAGGGAAAGTCCAGATCACCGTCGAGATGAAGGCGAGTGTGATGGACCTCTCGACAATCCCTAAAAGGTATTTAATTTTTGTTATCATCAAGAGATTCCTAACCAATGAGCCAATAACCGTCAATATAATCCCTGAGAGAAAAGAAGGATCAGAACATCTCTGAGGTGAAGGAGTTTGTGACGTACCCTTCCAAAAAAAATAAAGAGAGAAAAAGCTAGGACATCTCCAAAATGAAGGATGATGTAATTCTCGAAAAATCCAAAAGAGCTTCAATTCTGTCAAAAAGAGTGCAGAAAGATCATCATGAGAAAAGAATCCCAGGATATCAGACTGCCGAATCTATCAAGAATCTTCTTTAATTTTGTGAATTTTTTTTATCAATATCCTTTTGCTAATAGCTCTCGCAATATCAAGAATACATTCTTTTCCGTCCATATCAAGGAAATTGATAGCCTCCTTGAAGGAAAGTCAATTGCAAGTAATTTGAATTCGAATCTTGATTCTACGGAGTTAAGCCCAGTCGGAGGTAATACTTCAGGTAGAAAAGAGGGAATATTTTTCATATATATATGTGCTTATCATTCTTGAATTAACTACAATTTTTTGTCTTATTGGCAATCTTTTTAAGTTATCCTGACATGAAGTGAGAACTTGATGTTTATTTTGATGTATCCAGGCGTTGTTGTTATCCCTTTTAGGATCGGATGATGGGAGTTGTCCAAGATCCTTCCCTTCTTGTTTTGATCTGAGTGCCTGGGCTCTCAGATTCGCACACTTCCCTGTGCTCCCCACTGTCCCACCATAGACAGTTCCTGTTCAGGTTAAGGGTTAAACCTGAATTTTCCGCAAAAGGTCACATGTCTTAAAAGCCATTCAGTCTTAGCAATGAGACGTCCAAGATCAATCCCTTTTCAAGCTTTAGGGAACCCCCTTTCTTCCTTTTGCAAACCCCTCTCGGATTTATTGTGCAGAATTCGAAGGTCCCATCATGGTTTCTTCATTTGAGGATTCCGTATATCGTCCCCTTTCAGGTTAAGGGTTAAGCCTGAGCCTCGTTTTTTCACGAGGTATCGTCCCCTTTCAGGTTAAGGGTTAAGCCTGAGCCTCGTTTTTCCATGAGGTATCGTCCCCTTTCAGGTTAAGGGTTAAGCCTGAGCCTCGTTTTTCCACGAGGTATCGTCCCCTTTCAGGTTAAGGGTTGAGCCTGAGCCTCGTTGTTCCACGAGGTATCGTCCCCTTTCAGGTTAAGGGTTAAGCCTGAGCCTCGTTTTTCCACGAGGTATCGTCCCCTTTCCGGTTAAGGGTTAAGCCTGAGCCTCGTTCCATACGAGGTATTTCCTGTCCCATCCAGGTTAAGGGCAAAACCTGAATCTCACTTCTTTTCGAAGTAAAATTTTTTCCTTATCCTTCATTTCATATCTATCATCATCCTTTGAACTAATTCTTTCATACCCAGTCAGATTCATCTAACTGGGGCATTTTTATAGTCCAAATTTGGTATGTTTTCTTTGCCACTAAGCTCAGCTTTCAACCGGCTTAGCAGCAAAGAGGGGCATCTGTAAACACACCAAATTTTTACCTTCATCCAGTGTTTGTCCATTTCATAAGTCATCACAGATCATTGCATGTCATTGCACGCATTCTGCATAGCATTGTATGACATCGCATCTCATTTTCGAGATCCAGCACTCTTATTTCAAAACATTCAATCCAGATTTGAATTTTAAAGCTTTATTTCAAAATCAATTTCAAAACCTGGGTTTTTATTCAATACTCTGTCATTTTCCAACCCCAGGACTTTGTATTTTGAAATATTTTCTCAGAAAACAATCTGAATTCCTTTCAAATTCAAACTTTAATCGATTTCAATTCACAGATGAGACCCATTTAGATGGTGTCGCTTCTGAATGCCTCTATTCATCAAATTTCTCAATTTTTTGAAAGTTTCAGTCCGATCAGGACTCTGTCTCAGAGTCCTAATCCGATCAGAAGTTTGGTTTTTAAGTCTGTTTTACTTCCATTCTCAATCTTTTTCGTTTGTTTTCGAAATTTAGGTCATTTCACAGAGTCCAGTTAGTTCAGGACTCTATTTTAGAGTTCGGTCGAGTTAAGAGTCTAACCCTGACTGTGTTTTCTGACTTATTTCATCATTTCTTGATAAAATCATTTGAAAATTCTTTCATTTGGCTTTTAAAATCTAAAATCTCAGAGTCCTAAGAGTTCAGGACTCTAACCCGGAGTTCCAGTTCGCTTGAGACCCTATTTTCAAAGATCTTGAATTTCAAATACTGATTTTAACCCCTTTTCAAAGCCATTTTCAGTGTTTATTTCAAAATTCTTCAAAACTCAATGTGGGCATACTCAGTTGGCACCATATTCAGAGGAGTTTTGACTCGGTTAGAACTCTATGCCATTTCAAAACTTTTGATTTCAAGTTTACTTTTGAAAATCTTTTGAAAACTCCTTCAATTTCAAGTTTTAAAATCGCTTTTTGAAAAACTCAAGTAGAGCCCACTCCGGGTGGCGCCATATTCGAGTAAGTCAGGGCTAGACTAGGGTTAGTTGATGTCTTGGTTAGTGTTAGAGGTTTAGAAGAGTCAAAACCATTTTGAAAAACTCATTTTTGAAAGTTAGTTTTTAAAACTAGTGTTTTTAAAGGTTTTTAAAAGTGTTTTAAAAACCCAATGTGAGAGAATGCCAAGTGGCACCACATTCGGGGGATTCTTAGGTTTAGCTAGGGGTTAATTAGGAACTATTTAGGATAATTTAGACTAGGGCTAGTTAGGTAACTCCACCCCAAAATCGCCCCCCCTTTAGAGTCCAAAATTTTCAAAATTGTCAATTTTTAAACCTAATTTTTTTATTATAAATAGAGGCATAAGGGGGGTCAATTTTCCCATCTCTCTCTTTAGCAATTCTTGGAGCTTCTCTCTCCTCTACAGCCCTTCCTCCATTGCAGCAACCTCAAGGTAATGTTTTTCTTTAATTTTTAGTTTTTATTTAATGTTTTTCATTGTTTTAAGTATGATTTAGCCATTGGCTCCATCATCTTCATGGATTAAACCATGGATTTAACCTCAAGAACCATCAAGAATCAGCAAGAACAATCCAAGAAGGTGATCTAACCCTGTTTTGGATGATTTACAGAGATTTTAATCCATTAGAATTGATTTAAATATGATTCTTTGCATGATTAACCAATAAAATATATGATTTACCCTTTTTAATGGGTTAAATCTATGTTTTAAAGGTGATATCAAATTCCAGCCATTGATTCCCTGTTTTTAATTTATTTTCATGGTTTATTCATGTTTGTTTTACGTTCTATAGCATAGAAATAAGTTTTATTTACTGTTTTATGGTTTATTTTATTTATTTACATTAGTTAATGCATGGTTTTTCAAGTTTCTTAAATTTCTGTGTGTTCTAGGTTTAGAACAGTAAAGATGATGTTATTTCGGATTGAAGCACTCGTTGTTTATTTCTGATTTTTTTTATATTTGATGCATGCATGAGTTATTGAGTTACTGTAGAAAAATCAGAGGTTTTGGATCTCGGAAACCCTGTCAAAAAAATCAGACATCAAATCGGGTTTTTAAAGCTTTAAAATCGTGGTTAAAATCAAGAAGGTAACTTGCTGTGATGATATTTCTCTCATCTTATATCCGATTTTAGATCTGTAAAATGCTATGGATTCACATTGAGTAGATCTGTCGGCTGTAAAATTTTCGGATTTTTTGATCACTGCTTAGTATTTTTCCCCTTTTAGAGAATCGGTTTTTAAATTTAAAACTCATTAGGGTTTACCAAAACCCTAATCAGACTTGTGTTAGTCATAAATCCCAAACCACAGATCTGATTCATGATCTGTAAATAGTGAGTATTGTTATTTTTCTGTATAATGTTCACCATTAAAATTTCAGAGATTTTTGTTTAGAATTGATATTTATGTCTGTATTTTCAATCTGGAATAACTGTTTTAATCCCTGTTAAGAGTGAAATATGTTAGCTCAGATTGCGGGAAGGGTTTCTCCCTAACCGGAGATGCTTTTTCCGATCTGTAAATTGGGAAATCTCTGTTTTCCTTCCTATTTAGTCTCTGTAAAATTTCATAAATTTTCATGGAGATTTGACCCATGATTCAGGTCTGGGATTGAAACTGGTTGGTGAATTAGGTCAAAAATAGCATATTTTTATGGTTTAATGCAATTTTCGGATTAATTTAATGTCAAAAAATTTATTTTTATAATTCCAATTCGATATTAGGGTTATAACAAGTGCAGGTACCAATTTTTATGGATTTTGGAATCCATTTGATGGCTGAATTAAGCAAATTGCAAAACCGGGTTCCTGAAAGATCCAAAAACACTGCTAAAATCACAGTTTTTGTGATATTGTTGGATTTTCGTGCATAAGCATATATTTTTAGGGTTTTATTATGTTCATAAGCATCTTAGGATACTTTAGGTTTAATTTGATGCTCATTTGATTTCATTCAGTGCATAAAACCTAAGTTTTACCAAAATTTATTTCTAAAAACCCTGATTTCAAGGCCATAGTCTTGCTATCGAAGGCAATTTGGTCATTTGACCTAAATTTCGAAATCCCTAACCCTAATTTTCATATTTTTAAGCATGTCACATCATATTTAGCTTAGTTTATTACATTCAAATTTCAAAACTTGCATTTTATCAAAATATCTTTCTAAAAACCCTAATTTCAAGGCCATAGTCTTGTTATTAGGGGTATTTTGGTCATTTGGACCCCAATTTCGAAATTTCATATTTTATCTTCCTTATTTATTCAATTTTATTTCATACTTTATCATTTTGATTTAAGGGAATCAAGGAAAAGGCTTATATCTGGCAAAATCCAACAATTTCCTGATATTGTTGGATAAATCTAGAAAAGCCAACATATTTTCATTAACCAAGTTTTCTAGTTTTGCAGGTACATTGAAGACTTTAGTTTCCATGTATTTAAATTTCAATAGTGATGTAAACTAAATTAAACTTTGGAATAAGAATTTACATTTCCTGCTTAGCTTAGGTTGCATTGCATATAGTTTATTTTTTTATAATTTTAATGTGTGATGGATGATGATTCATGCATATTTCTACAAATTCACCATGGTCTACACGAATGGCACATGCACTAGCTTTTATGAAGTTTATAAACTTGGTGGAATTTGTATTTATGGCCATAGTCAGAATATGAAGGATATCTAGATTTATGATCTTCACATTAGCCACATTCAGCCTACACTCTTAGGCTAACTTCAAAATGCACTGCATTTCTCAAAAATACAAAAAGTATTTTTTAATTCCTTAAATCCATATTCATTCATTTCATGCATTTGCCAATTCCAATCTCAATTCAAAGAAGTTCATTTTCTCAAAATCTCCTAAGTCTTATAGCAAAATCGATTATCCCAAAGACATTGAATTTCAAAGGATATTTCAAGTATTTCCCAAGTTCCAAATTCAAATTTTCTAAGTTAGAATTTCAATTTCCAAGTTTGAATTCAGAGAAACCAAGTCTCTCAGAATCGATTTTCACCAAATGTCAAGGATTCCTCAAAATCGATTTTTATTTCTTTCAGAAGTATATTTGAAATCCCAATTCACGATTTTCCAAGATTTACATTTTATATTTCAATCATTCAAAGCAAACATCATGTTTTCAAATGTGCATTTTTCTGAAAATTCATAGCACATGCCTGATTCTATGTGCATTTAGAAATTAGAATATGATTTAGACCAGTTGAATAGAGTAGAGCATAAGATTGATCCTTGGTTCAATTACCCCTATTAAAGGTGGCATGAACGGTTGAACCTCGTACCGACAAACGAGTCCCATTCTACGGAATTTTTCCGCATTTTAAAAACGGAGGCGAGTTATTTTCAAAAACTTTTTCAAAGGTCAGTTTGATTTGCAAAAGTAAAATTTTGCGATGATAACATTCAGCCAATGGTTCTCACCCTTGGCCAACGTTGGGGCACTGTGGTGTTCTTTGTAAGGGCATTTTGTTCCTATGTGTATGCCTGGTGATATGTAGTACTCATATCAAAACCTACAGTTTGAATCTAAGTAAGAAAATGCATATATTTTTTGTGTGGGTGTTAGCCATGACGGATTCAAGATCGAAACAAAAAAATAAAGTAGGCAAATGGCGTGGAACCTTAAGTATCTCGGATTATTATTCATGAAATTATTGTTAAGTTGTATTTTCTTGTTCAATACACCTTTCATACTTTGTAGATTGAATGATTTTAATCAAGTCTGAAGTTATGTATACGTGATTGCTATTTCACATCATGGTAAAATAAAGATATATCATTCCTATTGGGTAATTCGATTGGATTCGATGTTTTTGAGTGTGGAATGCACTCATAATTATGGTTGAAAGATTCCATACATTGAGGATGAAAGGGGTGGCAAAACAGTTCATTTAGAATGATCAAAATGTTTGAAAAATAAAAAAAGATACACCCTTTTAAAAGTTACAGAAAAACGGCAAAATTAGTCGACTGGGACAATAGTTAGTCGACTGAGAATATGTTCAGTCGACTGATAAAACCTTCAGTCGACTGCTGCAAAAATTTCCAGGAAACAGACATTCTGTTCAGTCGACTGATAAAGCCTTCAGTCGACTGATGCTAAATTTTTTCCAAAAAACAGACATTCTGATCAGTCGACTGATTAAACCTTCAGTCGACTGATGCTAAATGTTTTTCTAGAAAACAGACATTCTGATCAGTCGACTGATAAAACCTTCAGTCGACTGATGCTAAATTTTTTCCAGAAAACAGACATTCTGATCAGTCGACTGATAAAACCTTCAGTCGACTGATGCTAAAATTTTTCCAGAAAACAGACATTCTGATCAGTCGACTGATAAAATCTTCAGTCGACTGATGCTAAAATTTTTCCAGAAAACCGACATTCTGATCAGTCGACTGATAAAACGTTCAGTCGACTGTTGCTAAATTTTCCAGAAAATTGATATTCTGTTCAGTCGACTGATAAAACCTTCAGTCGACTGCTGCTAAATTTTCCAAAAAACAGACATTCTGTCCGGTCGACTGATAAAACTTTCGGTCGACTAATTTTTATAAAAAAAAAATATCACGTTTTGCATAGAAGATTTGAAGCAAAAAGGTTGGTCGACCGGTGAGCCTATTGGTCGACTAATAAACATGAAAAATTGAGTAAAGAGTTTTCTAAATTGATTTTCGTGAAGGGTTCTTTTAGAAAAGTTTTTCTAAAGACTTTTTAGGTGAAATGCAATTGAAATATCTATGAAGGAAATAGTTTCGATGGTAAACTAAATATGTGATTCACATATGGACTTTAGGATTATGTCCAATACATGGAACACACATGATAAAGTTGGATAATGCCATGTTGCGGCATAACCAGTGGGGGTACGAAACGTACACTCGAGCTCATAAACAAAATTGAAAATGCCGAATGTTTAAGTACTCGACAAAAAGTTGAACCAGAATTATGAGAAATTATGGTTGGTGCCTTTGAGGCATTTGATGGGTAATGTGCATATACTAAGATCAAGCTGAGTATGAGTTGGGGTTTTGAAAATCCCATGTGGTGCAATGACTTGCACATAAGAATAAATAAAAAAAATGCACACATAACCTAAATGTGAGATTCTGGGTATACCTGAAAGATGGTATATGTTACTGGTTTCCGAGGGTTCTGGGTACATCTGAAAGAATATGTATGTTACTGGATCCAAACAAGCAAGAATGAAAATTTATACACATATAAATTAAATATGTTGGATTCTGGGTATACCTGAAAATGATATATGTTACTGGTTTCCCAGGGCTCTGGGTACACCTGAAAGATGGTGTATGTTACTGGACCCATGGTCTACCTTGGAGAGGGTAGGTGGTACAAGCTTCGTGGACATTCTTGTTCTTGTGAGAGCTAGGCGTCTCACCCGGTCCCCAGTCCACGAAGTTAGGGGACCAGGACTACCAGTATGTCCTAGGTGGTAGATCCAAGTCTTCTGCAGAAGTATAGGGTGCATCCTAATTTTTGTTCTAGCCACTGGGGAGTTCTCTCTCGGTCACTGACCGTCCCCTTTAGATATCCGTACGGCTAGTCATACGGGTTATTAAATAATAGACCCCCGTATGGTCTCGGTCCGCTACGAGGTCTATGCCTGTGTGTACCCACAGGGTAAGAGTAAGATAAGCATTAAATAATTTAAGTTGACTAGAAACTTATCTCTGAAGAATTACATTCTGTTGAGTTGACTTTAGTAAAACTTGTGGAATCTACAGCTTGTACTAATGTGGATAAACATACCTCTAGTTCATTCATCTTTTGCATTGTATCATGAATTAGAAAGCATAATCATCTTCTTAGAATGTTATAAACTTCCATGCTAGTTATATCTGCAGTACTTGCATATATTTGTATACAGGTCACTGAGCACCACATATAAATATAATGTTTCTTACGCAGACAGGGGAGTCTGACCCTTCTGCTTTAAATGTTTTTCTGGTAGCAACTAATTGGAGCATCGGGGTGTCGTTTTGGATAATGCCAAGAGATCTCATTTATTCAGTATTTTATGTTTGAACTCTGATTAGTAGATTTACATTTCTGTTATGGGATGTAATTAATGACATTAATGTTTCAATTAATGAATGGTATGTTTAGTACTTCTCTGTTTTACCCTGTAATGCGCCCGACTTGTGTTTTTCGCACTTCCGCTATTTCAAAAAAAAAAATTTACTCCAAAATTTTTACTATAAAAAGTTGGGGCGTTACAGCTTTGGTATCAGAGCAGGACTGAATAATTTGAGATCTTGGCTCTTTCAACGACCGCGATGACTCTGTAAGTATGTAGAAATGTTATTTTTATAATGTAGAAACAAATACCATATGAGTATGTATGAGTATTTCACGAAATTATGGCTAAGGTTATAATGAATTTTAAATTGCTCAAATAGATGGCTTGCGCAAACCGCTGCAATGATATTATGGAAACGCTACATAACCTGGACGAAGTAGTAGGCCAGCAGGCTACGACAATTGAGAAGATGGGCGACAATCTACAACATGTGGCCCATGAGAAGAGTACAAACGGTGGGACTATGTCCTACAAGAAATTCATGGACATGGATCCTCCTGCTTTCTCCGGAAAGACGGATCCAGAAGCTGCTGAGAGTTGGATCCGGGAGATTGAACGTATCTTTCGTGTATTAGGGGTGCCCGAGGAGCGTCGGGTGGACTTTGGGACTTATTGTCTCAAGGATCATGCTGAAAAGTGGTGGGAAACCACCAGGGCGGTCAAGTTTCAGGATGGTCTTGTATCTTAGACGGAGTTCGTAGAGGTTTTTAACGCTGCCTACTTTTCGAAGCACGAGAGGGCAAAGAAGATGCAGGAGTTCTTGGATCTACAACAGGGTGAGATGTCCCTTGCCGAGTACATCACTAGGTTCCATAGTTTGGAATGCTATTGTCCGAATGTGTACACATCGGATGAGGATCGGGCAATGAAGTTTGCTCGAGGCTTGAAGATGGGCCTGAGGAACCGTCTGTATACTCGAGGGCCAAAGAGCCTTGACGAAGCCATTCAGGTTGCGACTCTCCTCGACGATGACTGGAAGGAGGGGCAAAAGTCACAAAGGAACAAAACGGGGGTTCAGAAACCCGAGTTCAAGAAGAGGTTTGGTGGAAAACGTTTCAACCATCAAACCAAGAAACCAAGGCATGACGAAGGTACCCGACACATGCCAGGACAAAATCAAAAGTGTCAGAGGTGCAATCGCTTTCACCCCGGACAACAATGTCCCCGTGAGACAGGAGGATGTCTCTACTGTGGAAAGATGGGGCACTACATCAAGGAGTGTCGGAAGAAGCAGACCGATGATGCACGGCGCGGCACTGGAGGACAACAGCCACAACAACACCGTGCACCACCACAGCCTCAGGCGGTTTCACAACGCGTAGCGGGACGTGTGTATGCTACTACAACTGACCAACTGGAGAAGGGAGACCTTGTGCAAGGTACCGTGCTTGTTTCGGGCCAAGCTGCCCTTGTCTTATTTGACTGTGGAGCTTCTCATTCATTCATTTCTTTATATTTTGCAAAACAACTTAGAATCCCCACAGAATCATTGAATCAAGAACTAGTAGTGTATAACCCTATAGGATTCAATGAAGTTTGTGTGAACTATATGCCAGAAGTAGAAGTTATTTTAGGAGAACACAACTTGCCTGCCAACCTAATCATACTTGATATGACCGAATACGATGTCATACTGGGTATGGATTGGCTCTTTAAACACTATGCTAGAGTCCTTTGTAGAGAAGGAAAAGTAATTCTGTCTCGACCGGATATGCCGGAAGTGGAATTTCGATTAGCAAAGCCTGGAATCAAGAAAAGGGTTATTTCTACCCTCAAGGCCCAAAAGTATCTCCGTCGGGGAGATCTGGCTTTCCTGGTTAGTATGATCGGAGGTGAAACAAAACTAACTCCGTTTGAGGATTTGGAGATTGTCCGCGATTTTGCTGATGTATTCCCAGAAGAACTTCCTCCTCAGCGGGAAGTCGAGTTTGGGATTGAACTAATGCCTGGTACAAAGCCAATATCAAAAGCACCTTATCGGATGGCACCAGCAGAGTTGGAAGAACTGAAGAAGCACTTGCAAGAGCTGATGGAGCGTGGTTTTGTACGACCGAGTACATCTCCATGGGGAGCATCGGTCCTGTTCGTGAAAAAGAAGGACGGGTCTATGAGACTATGCATAGACTATAGAATGTTGAACCAAGCAACAGTGAAGAACAAATATCCTCTACCTCGTATCGAGGACCTATTTGATCAATTGAAAAGAGCAAAGGTCTTTTCTAAAATTGATTTGAGGTCAGGTTATCACCAATTGAGAATAAAAGATGAAGATATCCCAAAGTCTGCATTTCGAACCAGATATGGGCATTTTGAGTTTGTGGTGATGCCATTTGGACTCACGAATGCTCCTGCGGCATTCATGGACCTGATGAATCGGGTATTCAAGCCATACTTAGACTCTTTTGTCATTATCTTCATTGATGACATACTGATATACTCAGAAAATGTGGAGGAACACAAAGAACATCTGAAAATCGTTTTAGAAACCCTTTGGACACATCAGTTATATGCCAAGTTCTCGAAATGCGAATTTTGGCTTGAAGAAGTCATGTTCCTTGGACACGTAGTCTCGAAGGATGGAGTTTCAGTAGATCCCGCCAAGGTTGAAGCTGTGATGAATTGGTCACAAGCAAAGAATGTCAGCGAAATCCGAAGCTTCTTAGGATTAGATGGCTACTATAGGCGATTCATCCAAGACTTCTCCCGAATCGCTATGCCAATGACCAAGCTTCTACGAAAAGGGGTAAAGTTTGAATGGAATGAGAAAAGTGAAGAAAGTTTTCAAACCCTTAAAACTAAGCTTACCACAGCTCCGGTGTTAGCCTTACCGTCTGGAAGCGGAGGATTCGTGGTGTACACGGACGCTTCTGGTACTGGATTGGGGTGTGTACTGATGCAGCACGGCAAGGTCATTGCATATGCATCACGACAACTGAAGATTCATGAGAGGAACTACCCCACTCACGACCTAGAGTTGGCGGCCGTGGTTTTTGCTTTAAAGGTTTGGAGACATTATCTATATGGAGAGCAGTTCGAAGTCTTCACTGATCACAAGAGCTTGAAGTATCTATTTTCTCAGAAGGAACTTAATATGCGACAAAGAAGGTGGCTCGAGTTCATCAAGGACTACGAATTTACAATCTCGTACCATCTAGGGAAAGCAAATGTTGTTGTTGATGCCCTTAGTCGTAAGGCTGGGGGAAATCTTTCTAGCCTGGTAAATCTTGGATGGAAGATGATTTCTGAGTTCACAGAATGGAGACCTTTCTCCGATGATCAAGGCGTACTTAGGCTGTCTAGCCTGACTGTACGATCAGAACTACGAGAGCGGATCATGATTAAGCAAAAAAAAGACTCGCAGTACGGGAAGATGGAGGCATTGGCGTTGCAAGAAGACACTGCTTTCCAGCGCAAGGAGGATGGAAGTATATGGTTTAAGGATCGACTATGGGTACCGAGTGATCCAGAGACCAGAGAAGAGTTATTGGGAGAGGCACATAAGAGCAAGTATACCATTCACCCGGGCAGTACCAAGATGTTCAAAGATCTTCAATACTGGTACTGGTGGAATGGTATGAAGCGCGATGTTGCAAGGTAACCAATTCACGAGAAAAATTTATGTGTCCTAATTAGGTTGTTCTTTCTATGATATAAGATCATAATTATGCTAATTTTTGCTATCATTCTAGATACGTCGCAAAGTGCTTGACATGTCAACAAATCAAAATCGAGCATCAAAAGCCAGGAGGAACGATGCAGCTGATGGAAATTCCTTAATGGAAATGGGAACATATCACGATGGATTTTGTGATGGGGTTACCGCGAACCCGAAAGAACCATGACTCTATTTGGGTAGTGGTTGATCGACTCACTAAGTCAGCACATTTCCTACCAATGAGGAAGAATCAATCACTTGAGAGCTTGACCAACCTGTATATCCAAGAAATAGTACGATTACATGGGGTGCCAATCTCTATCATATCCGACAGAGACCCTCGGTTTACCTCACAACTGTGGGGGCAGTTACAAAAGGAATTGGGAACTAAGTTGAAGTTCAACACTGCCTTTCATCCACAAACCGACAGACACTCAGAAAGGACCATACATACACTAGAAGACATGTTACGTGCTTGTATGTTGGATTGGAAAGGAGAATGGGATGCTCACGTAGTACTAGCAGAGTTCGCCTACAATAATAGCTACCATGCGAGTATTGGCATGGCGCCCTTCGAAGCACTGTATGGGCGGCCTTGTAGGTCACCAGTATATTGGGATGAAGTTGGCGAAAGAACAGTTGAGTCACCAATGGTACTTCAACATTACACTGAACAAATACAGAAGATACGAGATTGACTTAGAGCAGCAAAGAGTCGATAGAAAAGCTATGCAGATCAGCGACGCAGAGAGCTTAGTTTTGAAGTGGGAGATGCAGTGTTTGTCAAGGTATCGCCAACCAAGAGCGTTTTCAGATTCGGAAAGAAGGGAAAGTTGAGTCCTAGATATGTCGGACCTTTCCCAATATTGGAGCGGATCGGCAAAACTGCTTATCGAGTTGAGTTACCATCTCAACTTGCCAAGATTCATGATGTATTTCACGTATCAATGTTGAGAAAATACATTCAAGATCTGTCACACGTGATTCAGTTCGAGGACATCAGTGTGCAAGAAGATCTCACCGTAGAAGAGAGACCGATTGAAATCGTGGATCGTAGTGAGCGGGTGATACGAAATAAGATCATCCCATTAGTCAAAGTGAGATGGAGACATCATGACTTAGAAGAATGCACGTGGGAACCGGAAGCAACAATGAAGGACAAATACCCACAATTGTTTGATTGATAAGTATTACAAATTTCGCGGACGAAATTTCTTTTTAGAGGGAAAGGATGTAAAACCCGTGAAATTTATGAAATTTTAAATGAATAAAAGGGATCCGTTATGTGAAATAGTAAGATTTTAAGTTGGGCAGTACAATTTTTATGACTTGTGGTTTCTAGAACGAAACCGATAACAAACTCTCACAAGTGGTTTTGGATCCGGATCTTGGCAAGATCCGATGATCCGACCCGGTTCACGAGTCCAAGTAAGGAAACCCGATGGTTTCGGGATGATAGCGTGAGATCCGAAACACGATTAAAGTAAGTGAGTGCAAGTTTAAAACCAACGGGTGAAAAATCCACTTGAAAATGGAAGAAATCCATCAACAAGGAAAAACGTCCCAATATGACATAAAAAGAATATTTTCGCAAAAGTAAACAACAAGTGGTGAAGTGGAGTTATGGTAGGACACACAGTGTTGTAGAGTTGCAACCTCAATTCAAAACCCCCTGTGCACAAATTATTTTTTTTTCACAAGAAAATGATGATTTCTACCTTGGTGAAAAGGGTAAAAACGTGGGATTATATTAAGCCTAAATTTTTGGCTTTTCCATCCAGCTCTACCATGGATTGAGGAGAATCCCATGTGACATGGAAGAGGGGTACCCATAAAGCAAACAGTGAGGGAAGTTAGAGGAAATCATGCCAAAGAGAGGAAGGGGCATTGTTGGAAATAGACATCACCCACCAAAAACGTGAGATTTGGGTGAAGATTTAATGCTTTGAAAATTTAGTAACTTCCCCCTAAATAGAGGAGTTAAATGAGAGATTTTTGGTAAGGAGTTACATTAGACGTATCTCTCTCTCTCTCTCACGGTGGTGTTCGACCTCCAAAGTTGGTGGTGGAGTTTTCTATTGCTGCACGACTGGACTTCCATTGGCAAACGTAGTGTGCTACTCCAACGAAGGGAGAAGCGTTGCTTCGTTCGCTTGACGCTCCAACAAAGAGGTAAGGAGCATTGTTATTTGTATGTAAGTGGTTGATGCCTTGTTGCACATCTATGTTGCAATATCATGGAGTTTACGCGACAAGCACCACCTGTATATAGGTATGTTTAGGGCCTCGAGACCGAGGTGGCATGAGCGGAAACACCTACTCGCCAATAGGTTAATATGTAGTGGTTCAGCCAATGGTTCTCACCCTTGGCCAACGTTGGGGCACTGTGGTGTTTTTTGTAAGGGCATTTTGTTCCTATGTGTATGCCTGGTGATATGTAGTACTAATATCAAAACCTACAGTTTGAATCTAAGTAAGAAAATGCATATATTTTTGGTGTTGGTGTTAGCCATGACGGATTCAAGATCGAAACAAAAAAATAAAGTAGGCAAATGGCGTGGAACCTTAAGTATCTCGGATTATTATTCATGAAATTATTGTTAAGTTGTATTTTCTTGTTCAATACACCTTTCATACTTTGTAGATTGAATGGTTTTAATCAAGTCTGAAGTTATGTATACGTGATTGCTGTTTCACATTATGGTAAAATAAAGATATATCATTCCTATTGGGTAATTCGATTGGATTCGATGTTTTTGAGTGTGGAATGCACTCATAATTATGGTTGAAAGATTCCATACATTGAGGATGAAAGGGGTGGCAAAACAGTTCATTTAGAATGATCAAAATGTTTGAAAAATAAAAAAAGATACACCCTTTTAAAAGTTACAGAAAAACGGCAAAATTAGTCGACTGGGACAATAGTTAGTCGACTGATAATATGATCAGTCGACTGATAAAACCTTCAGTCGACTGCTGCAAAAATTTCCAGGAAACAGACATTCTGTTCAGTCGACTGATAAAGCCTTCAGTCGACTGATGCTAAATTTTTTCCAAAAAACAGACATTCTGATCAGTCGACTGATTAAACCTTCAGTCGACTGATGCTAAATGTTTTTCTAGAAAACAAACATTCTGATCAGTCGACTGATAAAACCTTCAGTCGACTGATGCTAAAATTTTTCCAGAAAACAGACATTCTGATCAGTCGACTGATAAAACCTTCAGTCGAGTGATGCTAATTTTTTTCCAGAAAACAGACATTCTGATCAGTCGACTGATAAAATCTTCAGTCGGCTGATGCTAAAATTTTTCCAGAAAAAAAACATTCTGATCAGTCGACTGATAAAACCTTCAGTCGACTGCTGCTAAATTTTCCAGAAAATTGATATTCTGTTCAGTCGACTGATAAAACCTTCAGTCGACTGCTGCTAAATTTTCCAGAAAACAGATATTTTGTCCGGTCGACTGATAAAACCTTCGGTCGACTAATTTTTATAAAAAAAAAAATATCACGTTTTGCATAGAAGATTTGAAGCAAAAAGGTTAGTCGACCGGTGAGCCTATTGGTCGACTAATAAACATGAAAAATTGAGTAAAGAGTTTTCTAAATTGATTTTCGTGAAGGGTTCTTTTAGAAAAGTTTTTCTAAAGACTTTTTAGGTGAAATGCAATTGAAATATCTATGAAGGAAATAGTTTCGATGGTAAACTAAATATGTGATTCACATATGGACTTTAGGATTATGTCCAATACATGGAACACACATGATAAAATTGGATAATGCCATGTTGCGGCATAACTAGTGGGGGTACAAAACGTACACTCGAGCTCATAAACAAAACTGAAAATGCCGAATGTTTAAGTACTCGACACAAAGTTGAACCAGAATTATGAGAAATTGTGGTTGGTGCCTTTGAGGCATTCGATGGGTAATGTGCATATACTAAGATCAAGCTGAGTATGAGTTGGGGTTTTGAAAATCCCCTGTGGTGCAATGACTTGCACATAAGAATAAAGAAAAAAAAAATATGCACACATAACCTAAATGTGAGATTCTGGGTATACCTGAAAGACGGTATATGTTACTGGTTTCCGAGGGTTCTGGGTACATCTGAAAGAAGATGTATGTTACTGGATCCAAACAAGCAAGAATGAAAATTTATACACATATAAATTAAATATGTTGGATTCTGGGTATACCTGAAAATGATATATGTTACTGGTTTCCCAGGGCTCTGGGTACACCTGAAAGATGGTGTATGTTACTGGACCCATGGTCTACCTTGGAGAGGGTAGGTGGTACAAGCTTCGTGGACATTCTTGTTCTTGTGAGAGCTAGGCGTCTCACCCGGTCCTCAGTCCACGAAGTTAGGGGACCAGGACTACCAGTATGTCCTAGGTGGTAGATCCAAGTCTTCTGCAGAAGTATAGGGTACATCCTAATTTTTGTTCTAGCCACTGAGGAGTTCTCTCTCGGTCACTGACCGTCTCCTTTGGATATCCGTACGGCTCGGGTTATTAAATAATAGACCCCCGTATGGTCTCGGTCCGCTACGAGGTCTATGCCTGTGCGTACCCACAGGGTAAAAGTAAGATAAGCATTAAATAATTTAAGTTGACTAGAAACTTATCTCTGAAGAATTACATTCTGTTGAGTTGACTTTAGTAAAACTTGTGGAATCTACAGCTTGTACTAATGTGGATAAACATACCTCTAGTTCAGTCATCTTTTGCATTGTATCATGAATTAGAAAGCATAATCATCTTCTTAGAATGTTATAAACTTCCATGCTAGTTATATCTGCAGTACTTGCACATATTTGTACACAGGTCACTGAGCACCACATATAAATATAATGTTTCTTACGCAGACAGGGGAGTCTGACCCTTCTGCTTTAAATGTTTTTCAGGTAGCAACTAATTGGAGCATCGGGGTGTCGTTTTGGATAATGCCAAGAGATCTCATTTATTCAGTATTTTATGTTTGAACTCTGATTAGTAGATTTACATTTCTGTTATGGGATGTAATTAATGACATTAATGTTTCAATTAATGAATGGTATGTTTAGTACTTCTCTGTTTTACCCTGTAATGCGCCCGACTTGTGTTTTTCGCACTTCCGCTATTTCAAAAAAAAAATTTACTCCAAAATTTTTACTATAAAAAGTTGGGGCGTTACAGCTTTGTTATCATAGCAGGACTGAATAATTTGAGATCTTGGCTCTTTCAGTGACCGCGATGACTCTGTAAGTATGTAGAAATGTTATTTTTATATTGTAGAAACAAAAACCATATGAGTATGTATGAGTATTTCACGAAATTATGGCTAAGGTTATAATGATTTTTAAATTGCTCAAATAGATGGCTTGGGCAAACCGCTGCAATGATATTATGGAAACGCTACATAACCTGGCCGAAGTAGTAGGCCAGCAGGCTACGACAATCCAGCAGATGGGTGACAATCTAAAACATGTGGCCCATGAGAAGAGTACAAACGGTGGGACTATGTCCTACAAGAAATTCATGGACATGGATCCTCCTGCTTTCTCCAGAAAGACGGATCCAGAAGCTGCTGAGAGTTGGATCCGGGAGATTGAACGTATCTTTCGTGTATTAGAGGTGCCCGAGGAGCGTCGGGTGGACTTTGGGACTTATTGTCTCAAGGATCATGCTGAAAAGTGGTGGGAAACCACCAGGGCGGTCAAGTTTCAGGATGGTCCTGTATCTAGGACGGAGTTCGTAGAGGTTTTTAACGCTGCCTACTTTTCGAAGCACGAGAGGCAAAGAAGATGCAAGAGTTCTTGGACCTACAACAGGGTGAGATGTCCCTCGCCGAGTACATCACTAAGTTCCATAGTTTGGAACGCTATTGTCCGAATGTGTACACATCGGACGAGGATCGGGCAATGAAGTTTGCTCGAGGCTTGAAGATGGGCCTGTGGAACTGTCTGTATACTCGAGGGCCAAAGAGGCTTGACGAAGCCATTCAGGTTGCGACTCTCCTCGACGATGACTGGAAGGAGGAGCAAAAGTCGCAATGGAACAGAACGGGGGTTCAGAAACCCGAGTTTAAGAAGAGGTTAGGTGGAAAATGTTTCAACCATCAAACCAAGAAACCAAGGCATGATGGAGGTACCCGACACATGCCAGGACAAAATCAAAGGTGTCAGAGGTGCAATCGCTTTCACCCCGGACAATAATGTCCCCGTGAGACAGGAGGATGTCTCTACTATGGAAAGATGGGGCACTACATCAAGGAGTGTCGGAAGAAGCAGACCGATGATGCACGGCGCGGCACTGGAGGACAACAGCCACAGCAACACCGTGCACCACCACAGCCTCAGGCGGCTCCACAATGCGTAGCGGGACGTGTGTATGCTACTACAGCTGACCAACTGGAGAAAGGAGACCTTGTGCAAGGTACCGTGCTTGTTTTGGGTCAAGCTGCCCTTGTCTTATTTGACTATGGAGCTTCTCATTCCTTCATTTCTTTATATTTTGCAAAACAACTTAGAATCCCCACAGAATCATTGAATCAAGAACTAGTAGTGTATATCCCTATAGGATTCAATGAAGTTTGTGTGAACTATATGCCAGAAGTAGAAGTTATTTTAGGAGAACACAACTTGCCTGCCAACCTAATCATACTTGATATGACCGAATACGATGTCATACTGAGTCTGGATTGGCTCTTTAAACACTATGCTAGAGTCCTCTATAGAGAAGGAAAAGTAATTCTGTCTCGACCGGATATGCCGGAAGTGGAATTTCGATTAGCAAAGCCTGGAATCAAGAAAAGGGTTATTTTGACCCTCAAGGCCCAAAAGTATCTCCGTCGGGGAGATCTGACTTTCCTGGTTAGTATGATCGGAGGTGAAACAAAACTAACTCCGTTTGAGGATTTGGAGATTGTCCGCGATTTTGCCAATGTATTCCCAGAAGAACTTCCTGGACTTCCTCCTCAGCGGGAAGTTGAGTTTGGGATTGAACTAATGCCTGGTACAAAGCCAATATCAAAAGCACCTTATCGGATGGCACCAGCAGAGTTGGAAGAACTGAAGAAGCACTTGCAAGAGCTGATGGAGCATGGTTTTGTACGACCGAGTACGTCTCCATGGGGAGCACCGGTCCTGTTCGTGAAAAAGAAGGACGGGTCTATGAGACTATGCATAGACTATAGAATGTTGAACCAAGCAACAGTGAAGAACAAATATCCTCTACCTCGTATCGAGGACCTATTTGATCAATTGAAAAGAGCAAAGGTCTTTTCTATGATTGATTTGAGGTCAGGTTATCACCAGTTGAGAATAAAAGATGAAGATATCCCAAAGTCAGCATTTCGAACCAGATATGGGCATTTTGAGTTTGTGGTGATGCCATTTGGACTCACGAATGCTCCTGCGGCATTCATGGACCTGATGAATCGGGTATTCAGGCCATACTTAGACTCTTTTGTCATTATCTTCATTGATGACATACTGATATACTCAGAAAATATGGAGGAACACAAAGAACATCTGAAAATCGTTTTAGAAACCCTCCGGACACATCAGTTATATGCCAAGTTCTCGAAATGCGAATTTTGGCTTGAAGAAGTCATGTTCCTTGGACACGTAGTCTCGAAGGATGGAGTTTCAGTAGATCCCGCCAAAGTTGAAGCTGTGATAAATTGGTCACAACTAAAGAATATCAGCGAAATCCGAAGCTTCTTAGGATTAGATGGCTACTATAGGCGATTCATCCAAGACTTCTCCCGAATCGCTATGCCAATGACCAAGCTTCTACGAAAAGGGGTAAAGTTTGAATGGAATGAGAAAAGTGAAGAAAGTTTTCAAACCCTTAAAACTAAGCTTACCACAGCCCCGGTGTACGGTGGTGTTCGACCTCCAAAGTTGGTGGTGGAGTTTTCTATTGCTGCACGACTGGACTTCCATTGGCAAACGTAGTGTGCTACTCCAACGAAGGGAGAAGCGTTGCTTCGTTCGCTTGACGCTCCAACAAAGAGGTAAGGAGCATTGTTATTTGTATGTAAGTGGTTGATGCCTTGTTGCACATCTATGTTGCAATATCATGGAGTTTACGCGACAAGCACCACCTGTATATAGGTATGTTTAGGGCCTCGAGACCGAGGTGGCATGAGCGGAAACACCTACTCGCCAATAGGTTAATATGTAGTGGTTCAGCCAATGGTTCTCACCCTTGGCCAACGTTGGGGCACTGTGGTGTTTTTTGTAAGGGCATTTTGTTCCTATGTGTATGCCTGGTGATATGTAGTACTAATATCAAAACCTACAGTTTGAATCTAAGTAAGAAAATGCATATATTTTTGGTGTTGGTGTTAGCCATGACGGATTCAAGATCGAAACAAAAAAATAAAGTAGGCAAATGGCGTGGAACCTTAAGTATCTCGGATTATTATTCATGAAATTATTGTTAAGTTGTATTTTCTTGTTCAATACACCTTTCATACTTTGTAGATTGAATGGTTTTAATCAAGTCTGAAGTTATGTATACGTGATTGCTATTTCACATCATGGTAAAATAAAGATATATCATTCCTATTGGGTAATTCGATTGGATTCGATGTTTTTGAGTGTGGAATGCACTCATAATTATGGTTGAAAGATTTCATACATTGAGGATGAAAGGGGTGGCAAAACAGTTCATTTAGAATGATCAAAATGTTTGAAAAATAAAAAAAGATACACCCTTTTAAAAGTTACAGAAAAACGGCAAAATTAGTCGACTTGGACAATAGTTAGTCGACTGATAATATGTTCAGTCGACTGATAAAACCTTCAGCCGACTGCTGCAAAAATTTCCAGGAAACAAACATTTTGTTCAGTTGACTGATAAAACCTTCAGTCGACTGATGCTAAATTTTTTCCAGAAAACAGACATTCTGATCAGTCGACTGATAAAACCTTCAGTCGACTGATGCTAAAATTTTTCCAGAAAACAGACATTCTGATCAGACGACTGATAAAACCTTCAGTCGACTGATGCTAATTTTTTTTCAGAAAACAGACATTCTGATCAGTCGACTGATAAAACCTTCAGTCGACTGATGCTAAAATTTTTCCAGAAAACAGACATTCTGATTAGTCGACTGATAAAATCTTCAGTCCACTGATGCTAAAATTTTTCCAGAAAACAGACATTCTGATCAGTCGACTGATAAAACCTTCAGTCGACTGATAAAACCTTTAGTCGACTGCTGCTAAATTTTCCAGAAAATTGATATTCTGTTCAGTCGACTGATAAAACCTTCAGTCGACTGCTGCTAAATTTTCCAGAAAACAGACATTCTGTCCGGTCGACTGATAAAACTTTCGGTCGACTAATTTTTATAAAAATAAAAAATATCACGTTTTGCATAGAAGATTTGAAGCAAAAAGGTTGGTCGACCAGTGAGCCTATTGGTCGACTAATAAACATGAAAAATTGAGTAAAGAGTTTTCTAAAATGATTTTCGTGAAGGGTTCTTTTAGAAAAGTTTTGCTAAAGACTTTTTAGGTGAAATGCAATTGAAATATCTATGAAGGTAATAGTTTCGATGGTAAACTAAATATGTGATTCACATATGGACTTTAGGATTATGTCCAATACATGGAACACACATGATAAAGTTGGATAATGCCATGTTGCGGCATAACCAGTGGGGGTACGAAACGTACACTCGAGCTCATAAACAAAACTGAAAATGCCGAATGTTTAAGTACTCGACACAAAGTTGAACCAGAATTATGAGAAATTGTGGTTGGTGCCTTTGAGGCATTCGATGGGTAATGTACATATACTAAGATCAAGCTGAGTATGAGTTGGGGTTTTGAAAATCCCCTGTGGTGCAATGACTTGCACATAAGAATAAAAAAAAAAAATGCACACATAACCTAAATGTGAGATTCTGGGTATACCTGAAAGATGGTATATGTTACTGGTTTCCGAGGGTTCTTGGTACATCTGAAAGAACATGTATGTTACTGGATCCAAACAAGCAAGAATGAAAATTTATACACATATAAATTAAATATGTTGAATTCTGGGTATACCTGAAAATGGTATATGTTACTGGTTTCCCAGGGCTCTGGGTACACCTGAAAGATGGTGTATGTTACTGGACCCATGGTCTACCTTGGAGAGGGTAGGTGGTACAAGCTTCGTGGACATTCTTGTTCTTGTGAGAGCTAGGCGTCTCACCCGGTCCCCAGTCCACGAAGTTAGGGGACCAGGACTACCAGTATGTCCTAGGTGGTAGATCCAAGTCTTCTGCAGAAGTATAGGGTGCATCCTAATTTTTGTTCTAGCCACTGGGGAGTTCTCTCTCGGTCACTGACCGTCCCCTTTGGATATCCGTATGGCTAGTCATACGGGTTATTAAATAATAGACCCCCGTATGGTCTCGGTCCGCTACGAGGTCTATGCCTGTGCGTACCCACAGGGTAAGAGTAAGATAAGCATTAAATAATTTAAGTTGACTAGAAACTTATCTCTGAAGAATTACATTCTGTTGAGTTGACTTTAGTAAAAATTGTGGAATCTACAGCTTGTACTAATGTGGATAAACATACCTCTAGTTCAGTCGTCTTTTGCATTGTATCATGAATTAGAAAGCATAATCATCTTCTTAGAATGTTATAAACTTCCATGCTAGTTATATTTGCAGTACTTGCACATATTTGTACACAGGTCACTGAGCACCACATATAAATATAATGTTTCTTACGCAGACAGAGGAGTCTGACCCTTCTGCTTTAAATGTTTTTCAGGTAGCAACTAATTGGAGCATCGGGGTGTCGTTTTGGATAATGCCAAGAGATCTCATTTATTCAGTATTTTATGTTTGAACTCTGATTAGTAGATTTACATTTCTGTTATGGGATGTAATTAATGACATTAATGTTTCAATTAATGAATGGTATGTTTAGTACTTCTCTGTTTTACCCTGTAATGCGCCCGACTTGTGTTTTTCGCACTTCCGCTATTTCAAAAAAAAAAAATTTACTCCAAAAATTTTACTATAAAATGTTGGGGCGTTACACAAGCACTGGGTTTTGAAAAATGCATACCAGTACGAGCACTGGGTTTTGAAAATCACACCAGTACGAGCACTGGGTTTTGAAGAAGAGACTGACACTCCTAAGATATTTGAGAATTGAAGCGGGAATGATTGTTGGTGTTTCAAGATTATCCCTTATCCTGAAGGGGAAGGTCAGGTTTGTCCCTTAACCTGAAAGGGAATGAAAACCTGAGTCGAAACCCGTATCTTCAAAATAAAAGATAAAAGAGAAAATCGAGTTTTTGAAAACTCGAATTTTCAAATGAACAATCGGTTCCAACACGAGTGTTGAATCTGATAGGAAGTCTGAGTCAGAACTCGCAACTCCAGAAATAAGAATATATACAAAAGGGAAAACCCGAGTCAGAACCCTGTTTTTCAAAATAAAAGAATGAATGAGAAAATTGAGTTCGAGAACTCAAATTCTCAACGTAATAATTGGTCCAATGCGAACATAGGATCCAAAAGGAAGCCCAAGTCGGAACTCGCAACTCCGGAAATAAGAATATATACAAAAGGAAAAAACTCGAGTCGGAACCCGATTTTTCAAAATAAAAGAATGAATGAGAAAATTGAGTTTGAGAACTCAAATTCTCGATGTAACAATTGGTCCAATGCGAACATCAGATCCAAAAGGAAGCCCGAGTCAAAACTCGCAACTCCGGAAATAAGAATATATACAAAATGGAAAAACCCGAGTCGGAACCCGGTTTTTCAAAATAAAAGAATGAATGGGAAAATCGAGTTTGAGAACTCGAATTCTCGACGTAACAAGTGGTCCAATGCGAACATAGGATCCAAAAGGAAGCCCGAGTCGGAACTCGCAACTCCGAAAATAAGAATATATACAAAAGGAAAAAACCCGAGTCGGAACTCGGTTTTTTAAAATAAAAGAATGAATGAGAAAATCGAGTTTGAGAACTCGAATTCTTGATGTAACAATCGGTCCAATGGGAACATCGAATCCAAAAGGAAGCTCGAGTCGGAACTCACAACTCCGAAAATAAGAATATATACAAAAGGAAAAAACTCGAGTCGGAACCCAGTTTTTCAAAATAAAAAAATGAATGAGAAAATCGAGTTTGAGAACTTGAATTCTCGACATAACAATTGGTCCAATACGAACATCGGATCCAAAAGGAAGCCCGAGTCGAAACTCGCAACTCCGGAACTAAGAATATATATGAGACCCGAGTCAGAACTCAAACCTTTAAAAAGAAAAACAAAAAGAAAACAAAACCTGAGTCAGAACTCAGATGGAAAGGAAATAACTCCAACCTGGGAGTCAGATTCTGGAAGGATTGACAAAAGGTATGAATAGATTCTGACGAATATGAAAATTTATTCAAGATTCTTGACCCAAGATGGTCTAAAATTTGAATTATTTATGGTGACTTCAGGATTTTCCCTTATCCTGAAGGAGAATGAATAAAGATTGATATGAATTGAAGAATTTTATGGGAAATAATTCAGGTTTATCCCTTAACCTGAAAGAGACGTACCTCGAAGAATGAGGTTTAGGTTTAGCCCTTAACTTGAAGGGGGGAAAAAATGGAGAAGAATTTAAAGAAATTTATTGAAAATTTATTTTGGAAAAGAATTCTCACAGGTAGCATCGGTACTCCTATGGGGGGTCTCAGGATTATCCCTTATCCTGAATGGGAACACCTCAAAAAATGAGGGTCAGGTTTTTCCCTTAACCTGAAAGGGTAAAACGAATAAAGGAATACCTCATTGAAAAAGAGGCATCAGGTTTATCCCTTAACTTGAAAGGGTTTAAAGATTGATAAAATTTAAAAATTGATAAAAACTTGATAAAACTTGACAAAAATTAATAAAATGGATAATAAATTGATGAAAATTTGATTAAATTAGAAAATGAAGTGAATGCAATTAATAAAGATAACAAGATTAACTAAAAATTTGATAAGATTTTTAGAAAAAGAGTTTGTCTGATCCTGCTTGCATATGATGAAGGAAGACAAGTATTGATCAAAATAAAATGCCCTGGTATCACAGAGAAAAATATAAGAATTGATAGAAGATCATTATTTCATTGAAAGGCTCTTTGAAGAGTATAAAAGGTTAGAACACGTATTTTAAATATAAAATTTCTTTAGGTACAAAGCATTGATAGGATCTGGCAGTTCCACCCCATCTGCGTTGATCAGCCGATACGAATTGCAAGGCAATGCTTCCTTAACCACATAAGGGCCTTCCTAATTGGGTGACCACTTGCCCCATGGTCGATGTTTAAGATGAGCTATCGATCTGAGCACCAGATCATTAACTCAGAATCTTCTCTCAATAACTGACTTGGCATAGTGCTTAGCTATTCTCTGCCAATAAGCTTGAGCATGCTCTGCTGCCTTGAGCCTTCTCTCGTCTAGCAGATCTAGTTGTACCAACCTCTGTTGCTGATACTGATCAAGTGGAAGTTCTATAAGCGACGCAAACTTGAGTGTGAGTTTCTGAACGTGGAGAGGTAATACCACTTCAGTTCCATAAACAAGCTCTGAAGGAGTAGCATTGGTCGGAGTCTGAATGATGGTTCGGTACGCCCAAAGTGCATCATGCATCTTCTCGTGCCAAACACGGCCTGTTTCCACAGTTCTTTCCAGAATGCGGATTAAGATCTTGTTGCTGGCCTCTGCCTGGCCATTCCCTTGAGGATAATAAGGAGCTGAGAAGTGGTGATGAATCCTGAACTTCGAACAAAAGGTCTTCATCCTTTCGTTCTTGAAGTGGCTGCCATTATCTGACATAATATCATATGGGATGCCGAAGCGGCAAAGAAGGTTCTTATGAATAAAAGAAACCACATGTCAGCCTTCTACTATTCGCAGAGTTACAACCTCGATCCATTTGGTGAAGTATTCTGTAGCTGCGAGGAAGTATCTGTAGCCATTAGATGCAGAAGGAGTGATTGGACCCACCACGTCGAAGGCCCACATCGAAAAAGGCCAAGGAGAAACCACGAACTGCAAATATGCGGCTGACACATGGATGGACGGTGCGTGCATTTGACATTTGACACACTTCCTCACAAATTGATGGCAATCTTGCTGCATGGTTTTCCAATAATACCCTGCCCGGGTAATCTGCTTGACGAGCGTTTGGTAGCCGATGTGACCACCACAAATTCCCTCGTGTGCCTCTCGAACAACTTCCATCGCTTCGTCTCTGTCTAAGCATCTGGCGTACTCAGAATTGAACCCACGATGGTAGAGAGTATCAATAAAGATGAAATAATGGGCTGACATGCGTTGGATTGCACATTGCTCCTTTCTTGACATTTTCGATGGAAATTCACCGGTTTCGATAAAGCTTTTGATGTTTTGGTACCAAGGCTTCTCTTTCTGAGTGGTTTGGTTTACTCGCTCAGCTGGAATGTAAGCAGGTTGATCAAGTCTGCCGATCTCGAAGGAACGACATGATTCACTGTCTTTAAAAGACAAAATGGAACCCAGACAGGCTAGGCCATCTGCTATGTGGTTGTATTCCCTCTTGACATGATTGAGCTGAAATTCTTCAAAGCAGCCTATAAGAGCTAAGACAATCTTCTGATAGGGAATCAATTTTGAATCTTTGACCTGCCATTCAGCATTAAGTTGACTGACAACAAGCAATGAGTCGCTGAAGGCATGTACTCTCTTTACGTTGAAATCTTGCAAAATTTTGAGGTCTTGTATTAGAACTTCATACTCGGCCATGTTGTGAGTATATTTGTTATCATCGCAAAATTTCCCCCCTCTCTTGCGAGAGAGAAACAAATTTCGCGAGTCAAACTCGACCAAAGTTTTGAAAATGGTTTTTGAAAATTAACTCACCTCCGTTTTGAAAATTTGCGGGAAAATTTCGTGGAATGGGATCTGCCTATCGGTACGAGGTTCAACCGTTCCTGGCGCCTTTACGAGGGGTAATTGAACCAAAGATCAATTACGTGCTTTAACTTGACTCAAATATCTAAATTATGCTCTATTTTTCCTAGAATGCACAAAGAATCAGGCTTGTGCTAAGAAATTTAGAAAATAATGCAAGTTTTGAAAGAATGATGTTTGCTTTGGAAAATTGAAATGCATTTGGAAAATGATTGGAAAAGTGCTTGAAATTGGAGTTTCTGGGAAAATCATTGAATTTCATTGGAAATCAGAAATTTGCATTGGAAAGTGATTTCTCAGGAAAACTTGAAAATCTGAGAAAATTGGTTTTGAGATTGGAAACTTGGAATTGATTTTATGAGAAAATGGATTTGAGAATTCTGAGAAAATCAAGAAATTCATTGGAAAATGACTTTTGAGATGAAAAATGGATTCTCAGGAAAATGAGAACTCTCAGAAAATCGATTTCGGAAAACTTGGGATTTTTGAAATTTGAGAATGTTAACATTGGAAAATCTTGATTTGAACTTGGGAAATGCCTTGAAATCTCATTTGAAAATTTGGAATTTTGAGAAAATCCAATCCTGAGAAACTTGGAAATTTTTGAGAAAACTGATTTATCTGAAATTGAAATTGGAAAATGAATTTAAAAATAATGCAATTTGAATGATATGAATGAATGAATATGAATTGAAAAAGGGAATTTCATTGAGGAATTGGGAAATCCTTTTAAAACTTTGAGAAATGCAGTGCATTTTGAAGTTAACCTAAGAATGTAGGCTAAATGTGGCTGATATAAAGATCATAAATCTTGGTTTTCTTCGTATTCTGAATATAGCCATAAATACGAATCCCACCGAGTTTATAAACTCCATAAAAGCTTGTGCATGTGCCATTCCTGTAAACCATAGTGGATTTGAAATAAATGCACATGGATCATACATCAGATATTGGAATTTTGCAGAAATTAAACTATATGCAATGCAACCCTATTCTAAGCAGAAAAGTAACTCTTATTCCAAATATTACATTGATTTTTACATTGAATTGAAATAAAAGAAATAAAAGCTAAATCTTCTTCTTGAATGTTCCTGCAAAACTAGAAAACAAGGTTAGCACAAAAATGTAGGTTTTTCTGAATTTATCCAAAAATATGGGAAATTATCGGATATTATTCAGATATAAACCCAAAATCATACCCCCTTTGATATAAACATGATAAATAATGAATAAATTTCGAAAATAAACTTGAAAATTTGAAATTGGGGTCAAAATGACCAAAATACCCATGATGACCTTGAAATCAGGGTTTTATGAAAGAATTTTTGTAAATTTTGGAATTTGAAAATAAAATGAAATAAATCAAACATAATATGATAAAATATGATGATATGCATGAAATTTTGGAGAATTAGAAATTGAAATTTCGAAATTTAGGTCAAAATGACCAAAATACCCCCGATAACAAGACTATGGCCTTGAAACTAGGGTTTTCTGAAATAAATTTTGCAAAAAAGAAAAATGTGAAATGCAAATGACATTGAAATTAACCCTAATATAATTCTATGTGCTCATTTACATTATAAAAACCTTAAAATGATGAAAATATCATAAAATATCAAATTTAACCTGATTTTCGCCTGATTTTCGCTTCTGAACTTAAAGATAAACTAACACATGAAGCAAATGAACTTGGAATTAAGACAAATTTGGCATGGATACATAAAATATCCCTAAAAACAGAATGGAGCTCGAAAATCTAATTTTTTTGTATTTTTAAATATGGAAATTCAAGTAAAAACCCTAAATTTTGTGATTTTTGCCTAAAATGTTGATTCTAAAGGGGATTTAGGATATCAAACTTCCATAAAAATTTCCCAAATTTTATAGGGTGACAGAAGACAGTAAGTAAAGGATTTTTTATTTTTACACTTTCTGGTTTTAACCTATGGTCGGAGCTGTACCACTCCGACAAGTTGGATCGGAATCCAGCGACTCTAGGATTTGAGAGAAACAGACATATTTCGGTAGAAAATGTGGTAAAAATAGTAAACAGATGGGAAAAAGGATGAAATTCTGGGAACATATCTTTGACACACAGGTAAAAATTTGATCTTTTTAAATTATTGGGATTCGGGTTATGGTTTGGAAAAGGGCAGACTATTATCAGAGACCCAAATCTCTGAAATTTCTGGATATTGGAATCTGTCAGACAGAAAGTAAAATTTTGGGAAAAATACTGAAACAGTTCCAAAAATCTCCAAATTCTGAGAAATTACATAAAAATATGTTGGAAACAACTTTCGTGTTAAAAGTTTTGCAGAAAGGTTACAGATTGGATGGACTCGGTGCATTAGGGTCTGTCTATACCCTGACAAAGGAAAATTAAGATTTTCCCAAGAGTCTGGAAAATTCGATTTTTTTCAGAGGTCAAAACTACTTGGAAAAACTTAAAAATTTCCAGATCCTTAGTAGATTCAATTATGCGTCTACTGTGATTTTTGGAGGACAATCCGGATCTTTCACAAGGGTGGTGCCGGAGGTTCTTTTCTGCTAAAGCAGAAATTGGAATTTCTGAGAAGTCCAAAACCTGAATTAGGATTTCGCTTTTTTTATGGGGTTATCAAACTCAAATGAAACCAAATTTTTTTATAAGGAATTGAGAACATATAAATCTAACAATATTAAAATTTCAAGAATTTATTGATAAAAAAAACAATCTCATGAAACATCATCTAAACGATACTTAAATGAAAATTTACAAGCTCTAAGCTAGACATGAATGAAACTACATAAGATGAGTAAAAAAAAAATCAAGAAAACTAACTTAGGTGCAGCATGAAAATATATGGAATATGAAAACAAAATGAAAATAAACTAGCAAGGGGATGTGATTCACTTTGTTGCTTTTGATGTTCACCATTAAAAAGGGGGATCCAATCCATCCGACGGATGGATCACCCCTTTCACATGGTCCTGTGGTGATAAAGTGAAGTTTGCCACCATTGAACTCACAATGTGAGTTTTACAGTGATGGGAGTCTAGCCTCTATCTGGATTTCATGCTATATTCTTCAGCTGATATATAAAAAAAACGCATATCCTTGTCTTGATCTTTACCTGCACCGATTGGGGGTCTGAAGCAACCGTTGAAGACTTTGGAGGGGATGGCATCAAGGTTGAAGGAGTGGCTGCAGCTGTGGTTGGAGATTAAGTTGTGCCGTTTGGAGGCTACTGCAAATGGTCTTTGATGGTATTGTGGTGGAGGTGGCTGGAATGAGGAGATCTGGTGGCTGGGGAGCTTCCGTAATGGAGGAGTTGCCGCTGTGGTTGGAGTTTCCTTGAGATGGGCTGAAGGAAGGTTGGAAGGGAGCTGCCAATGATGCTGAAGACTGCTTCAAAGTAGCTGTGGTGGTTGAAGGTGGTGGCTGCCTTGGTGCAACAAGGTGGGCTGCTAGAAGGCTGGTGCAGGTGGTGAGGATGGTGCTTCAAAGTGGCTTCAATGGCTGGGAGTTGCAGCCAAGGATAGCTGCAGCCAAGAGAGAGAGAGAGAGAGAGAGAGAGAGAGAGAGAGAGAGAGAGAGAGAGAGTTGGAGAGAGAGAGAGGGAGGCGTTGAATGAGTTGGGCTAGTCGCAACTTCTTCTTTTTGTATGGAACTTAGGTTTTGATTTCATCAAAACCTAAGTTTCTATTATTATCTAAAGAGCCATACGTGAATGGCTATGGCTGGGGAAAAAGAAGGAAGGGAAGAAAGAAGGAAGAAAAAGAAAGAAAAGGGAAAAAGAAAGGAAAGAAAGAAAAGGAGGGAAAAAGGAAAAGGGAAAGAAAATGAGGAAAAAATGGAAAGTGGGGCTGGAGGCTTGGGCGACCACCTTGTGGGTCCCACCTTTCTAAAATGCAAAATAAATAAATAAAAAAATAAACAAATAAAAGAAAATTGAAAGGAATAAAAGATTTTTTTTTAATAAAACAGAAATGTAAATGAGTGGGCCATCTCAGAGCTGGTCCAAATTCCACTTTTGAAATTCATTTTGACGATTAAAGGGGTAAAATAGTCTTTTCAGAAAATTTTCACACGAAACGAGCTATTTTTGGCAGTTTTTGAAACAAGCTCGGTTTTTGAAGTTCAATACCCCATTGCGAAGCAAATCTAGTGTAGAATTTAAAATTTTGATTTTGAAAGAAATCCAGATTATTTTTCTCAAGAAAATACTTCCAAATTTATTTCCAGACGAAACAAGCTATTTTTTGCAGTTTTTGAAACAAGCTCAGATATTGAAGTTCAATACCTCGTTGCGAAGCAAATCCAGTGTAGAATTCAAAATTTTGATTTTGAAAGAAATCCAGATTGTTTTTCTCAAGAAAATACTTCCAAATTTATTTCCAGACGAAACGAGCTATTTTTGGCAGTTTTTGAAACAAGCTCAGATTTTGAAGTTCAATACCCCGTTACGATGCAAATCGAGTGTAGAATTCAAAATTTTGAGTTTGAAATAAATCCAGATTATTTTTCTTGAGAAAATATTTCCAAATTTAGACTCCTGGGGGTAAAAATGTCAATTTTGGAAACCCAGGGTTTAAAATTGATTTCTGAAAGCTTTTAAAACTCGATCTGGATTGAAATTTATAAAACTGGAGTTATGGACTTCGAAAATGAAATGAAATATGATGAAATGCTGAGAAATGATATGAAATGATGAGAAATGACATGAAATGTTATGCGAAATGTTAACCTTGAATAAAGAATTTTGGATGTCAGACCACGATTGACACTTGTATCATTTTAAAAGGCATTAAAATTGATAAAATTTGCAAAATAGCTCAAGAAATGGTTTTTGGGACTCTACTGGGTCAGAGTGACACTGAAAATTGGGGTTCGAGCTGGATTGAACTGAGATGAGCTAGATTGAGCTGAGTTTTAGAGTTTTAGAACTCAAATGAACTGACCAGGCACTGACTCAACTGATCTTTCCGACTGAATTTTCAAGAAAAGCTGCTATTTTTAGAGAAATGGTACGGAATGGTCACTGGAGTGAAGTGAATTACGAACTTGAGCTGGATTTGAGCTAAAAAAAAGGTCAGTAATACTGACATGAACTAAAATCAAAGCTTGAACACTAGCTCAATTGACTGAGCTCAGCTGAATTTCAGCTAAAAGAGCTGAACTGGACTAAAATGGGCTCCTGGACACTTAGAAATGGTTTTGAACTGAAACTTGAGCACTTGAAATCCTGGTGAGCTTGGGTTAGACTCTGGGGAATATGACTGACTGGGACTGATTCAGAGACAATTGGCTTAGATTTGAGTGAGAAATGAGCTCATTTATGAGGAAATGATCCCATTTTGACAGGAATGGTCAGAAATAAGAAAATGGCCTTCTCACTGTGAGCTCAAATGAGCCTGAAATGACTGATATTTTAATTGTTCTGAACTAACCAGTGAGCTTTGTTGACTCCGACTGACTAGAGTTCGGGATGACCTAGGGGTGAAATGGTAATTTTCCTAATGAAAGTGGGTAAAATGATAATTTTCTAAAACTGACACGAGGTTTGACTCCTACACTGGCCTAACAGGGTTGGCACTACACGAGGAGGGTTGTTTGAGAATGGAGGAAAATTTGGTGTGTTAACAGATGCCCCTCTTTGCTACTAAGCTGGCTTAAAGATGAGCTTAGTGGCAAAGAAAAACACACCAAATTTTGGCTATAAAAATGCCCTAGTTAGAAGGATCTGACTGGGTATGAAGAAATTAGCTCTGATGAAAATGGTAGATATGAAATGGAGAATAGAGAGGAAAAAATTACTTCAAAATAAATCAGATTCATGTTTTGCCCTTAACCTGGATGGGACGGAAAATACCTCGTGTAGAAACAAAGCTCAAGTTTGACCCTTAACCTGACCGGGGAATGAAATACCTCATCAAAGGAGGCTCAGGTTTGTACCCTTATCCTGATTGGGAGGAAAATGAAATACCTCATCAAAGGAGGCTCAGGTTTGTACCCTTATCCTGATTGGGAGGAAAATGAAATACCTCATCAAGGGAGGCTCAGGTTTGTACCCTTATCTTGATTGGGCGGAAAATGAAATACCTCATCAAAGGAGGCTCAGGTTTGTACCCTTATCCTGATTGGGCGGAAAATGAATGGAATCCTCGAAGGAAGAAACCATGATGAAATCTTCGGATTTCCGCACAATGAATCCGATAGGGGTTTTGCAAAAGGATGAAATTGGGGTCCCTAAAGCTTGAAAAGGGGTTTGATTTTGGGCGCCTCATTGCTGAGACTAAATAACCTTTGAAATTGGTGACCTTTTGCGAAAAAATGATTGGTGGCTTAACCTCAAGCTGAAATTGGACTGTCTATGGTGGGACAGTGGGGACACAGGGAAGTGTGCGAATCTGAGAGCCCATGCACTCAGATTATACCAACAGAAGGGAAGGAATCTTGAAAACTCCCGTTATCAAGTCCTTAAAAGGGATAACAACTGATGTCAGGATGCTCCAAAGATGAACCTCAAACTCGCGTTTCAAGCCAGGATAGCAAGAAAAATATTGTCAAAATGTTGAAAATTACTATTGATTCAAAATAATTTAAAATGATGCACATTGTTTTGAAAATATTCTCTCTTTTCTACCTGAAGTATTACCTCCGACTGGGCTTAACTTTGTAGAATCAAGATTCAAATTTAAATTTCTTGCAATTGACTTTCTTTCAAGGAGGCTATCAATTTCCTTGATATGAATAGAAAAGAGAGTATTCTTGATATTGTGAAAGCAATTGGTGAAGGAATATTGATAATAGAATTTCATAAATTTTAAAGAAGATTCTTGACAGATTCGGCAGTCTGATATCCTGGGATTCTTTTCTCATGATGATCTTTCTGCCCATTCTTTTTTTTTTTATTGGCAGAATTAGGGCTCTCTTGGGCTTTTGGGGATTTTATTACATCATTCTTCATTTTGGAGATGTCCTGAATTTTCTCTCTTTTTTTTCGAAGGGTACGTCACAAACTCCTTCATCTTGGAGATGTTCTGATCCTTCTTTTTCTCTCAGGGATTATATCAACGGTTATTGGCTTATTGGTTGGAAATCTCTTGATGATAGTGAAAATTAAATATCTTTTAGGGTTTGTCAGGAGGCTCATCGCAGTTGCCTTCATCTTGACGGTGCTCTGAACTTTCCCTGGAAGGATCCGTCACAAACTCCGTCATCTTGGAGATGATTCAAATCTTCTTTGACTCTGGGGGTCTACTCGCCTAATTCGCCTTCATCTTGACGACAATTGAGAGATCTTTTTTTGCAGATATTTAATTGCAGCTTAGGTGATTGAGGAGATATAGGGATTTAATGGATTTTTCTGTATCACCCAGGATATTTCGACTGCTTTATTTTCCAAGAATGATCTTTAAAAATGTGCCATTGATTGCGATCAATACCGATCACTTATGACTTTGCAACAACATTGAATTTCTTTTTGCTGGCCATATCGAGGATTTATTCTTCATCCTTTTGGTTGGCCAATAGAAAAAATTTGAATTTTGAATCCTTTTTCACGAAAGCTTTGACCTTTCGGAAATAATACTGAAGGTATTCTGAGGTAATGTTTTTGTGCAATAAAAATTTTGAAATCAACAAATATTTAATGACAAATTGGCAAGATTTTCTTGAAATCCTTTATGGAAGGGAGTATTTAAAGCACAACGCAACGCATCCATGACAGAAATTTTCTTCTCCATTCTCCAAAGGAGAAGATTCAGAAATGGGAAATAAAAATTACTCCTCTCTTCCCTGAAGAGGAGGTGTTTGCAAAACGAACTTTCGAAGAGAAATTAAGCTTTCATCAAAACTTCCTAACATTGGGCTTCTCTTATGGAAAGGGGGACGGTAATGGTGAGGTCGGTGAATTGGTCATGAAGGAGCGAGTCCATCACATTCTCCCTGAAAAGAGGGTCCTTCACGATGAAATGGCCTAGTACGAAATTATGGTCACAAGGAAAGCAAACTTCTGTCGAAGCTCTCCCTGAACTAAGGGTTCCTTGTATGAAATTGGAATTTTGTTTTGCAAATGGTTCACATAGACACGAGTCCCTTCAAACTCTCCCTGAAAAGGAGCTAGGTGAACAAAGGATAACATACGAAAAGAACGAGCTCCCTTGAACTCCCCATGTAAAAAGGGCCTCTCGCAAGAGGAAATGACTGAAATTGGTATTGGGTGACCAAAATGATCGAAATTGGAAATTGAAATTTTGAAATTTGAAATTGGAAATTTGGAATTTGGAATTTGGAAATTGATATTTGGAAATTGATTGACTCGAAGGTCGAAATTGGAATCTATTGACCTAAAGGTCGAATTTGAAAATTTGACAATTGGTTGACCTGGAGGTTGAAATTGGAAATTTGGAAATTGATTGACCCGAAGGTCAAAATTAGAAATTTGGAAATTGGTTGACCCGGAGGTCTGAAATTGGAAATTTGGAAATTAATTGACCCGAAGGTCGAAATTAGAAATTTGGAAATTGGTTGACCCGGAGGTCTCAAATTGGTAATTGGGTGGCCCAAGGGCCGAAATTGGAATTGGAAATTGGAAATTTTGAAATTGATTGACCCGAAGGCCGAAATTGGAAATTAGTTTATTAGGAACAACATGGGTTCAATAGGAATTCAGCCTAAGAATGACACTGGTTCAATTGAGAACGACATTGGTTCACTGGGAACGACATGAATTCAATAGGAATTCAGCCTAAGAACGTGGATCAGGAGGACTTCAACCTATAGATCAAATATCTGAAAAATACCAATCCAAAAGGAGTTCGACCTAAGGACTGTAAAGAATATTGGATTAGGAGGACTTCAACCTACAGATCAAATTTTTGGTAGTGGGATTAGTTCTGAAGGGGTTCAACCTAAGAATCGGGGATCAATAGGAATTCAACCTACAAATCGATTTTTTTTTTTTAGGATGAGACTGGTTTGAAAGGGGTTCAACCTACAAATCACATTGGTTCCGCAAGGGTTCGACCTACGAACTATCAATTCCATAGAAATTTAACCTAGGGATCACAGTCTAAGAAGTAAGGATTCAACTTGTGAGCTTTGAATGGACCAGGTGCTAAACTGAGTTTTAAGGGAAGATTCAAATCAGAATTCAAATCTTCAAGGAAAAACTAAATGAATTGGGTTTTGAAAGAAAATTCAAGTTGGAACTCTAATTTTCTAGACCAATTCTAGACATTTGAATTGGATTTGAAAGAAAATTCGAGTCGGAACTCTAATTTTCTAGACCAATTCAGAAGGAAAAGAAAACTCGGGTCGGAACTCAAATTTTCGAAGGAAAACTAGATCCATTATGGAAGGAAAAGAAATTTGAGTCAGAACTCGAATCCTGAAGGAAACATAGATCAATTAGAAGGAAAGAAAATTTGAGTCGGAACTCGAATCCCAAAGGAAAACTAGATTAATTAGAAGGAAAGAAAAATCGAGTCGGAACTCGAATCCCGAAGGAAAACTAGACCGGTTAGAAGGAAAGAAAATTTGAGTCGGAACTCGAATCCCGAAGGAAAACTAGACTAATTAGAATGAAAAAAAATTCGAGTCGGAACTCGAATCCCGAAGAAAAACTAGACCGGTTAGAAGGAAAGGAAATTCAAGTCGAAACTCGAATCCCGAAGAAAAACTAGACTAATTAGAAGGAAAGAAAATTCGAGTCGAAACTCGAATCCCGAAGGAAAACTAGACCGGTTAGAAGGAAAGAAAATTCAAGTCGGAACTCAAATCCCGAAGGAAAACTAGACTAGCATGGATTAGGTTTGAAAACATTAACCAGTAAACCAAATTTAGAAAGTTTGACCAATAAAAATTGGATTTTGAAAGTCCAACCAATAACAATTGGATTTTGAAAGATGTACCAGTGTGAATAGCGGATTTTGGAAATGAACCAGTATAAGTACTGAATTTTGAAAATGAATCAATACGAATACTGTTTTTGGAAGAATTACCAACACAACACTGGATTTTGAAGATTTACCAGCACAACACTGGATTTAGAAAATTTTACCAGCACGAACACTAGATTTTGAAAATCTTACCAGCACGAACACTGAATTTTGAAAATTTACCAGCACAAATACTAGATTTAGAAAATTTTACCAGCACGAACACTGGTTTTTGAAAATCTTACCAGCACGAACACTGGATTTTTGAAAATTTATCCAACTGATTTTGATGAGAGATTTTCAATCTTCATCCTCACGATGACTTAGACAACTGTCGGGGTCTCAGGATTTATCCCTTATCCTGAATGGGTAGTTCAGGTTTATCCCTTAACCTGAAGGGGAAGTTCAGGTTTATCCCTTAACCTGAAGAGGAAATGAATTTCATGCAAATGAATGTAAATGGATACGAATGAATGCATATAAATGCAAATGAATGCAAAATGATGTAAATGAATGCACATGCATGCAAAATAAGAGATTTGTTTGATCCTGCCTGCATACAGAATGTTTTGAAAATAATTTTCAAAATAATGCCCCAGTGTAACTGGGAAAAAAGAATTTGACCATTATTGAAGAAAATATATTAAGGAATTACAAAGGATGGAATAGAGGATTTAAGTATAGAAAATTTTCAAATGTTGAACATTGATGGGTTTTGATAATTCTACTATGTCGACATTGATGAGCAGATATGAATTGCGGGGTAATGCTTCCTCGACAACATAGGGCCATTCCCAATTCGGCAACCATTTGCCACCTGGGCGGTGCTTGAGATAAGCCATGGATCTGAGCCCTAGATCATTGACTCAGGATTTCCTTTCAATGACAAATTTTTCATATTTGTCTGGATACCCTCTGTCGATATGATTAAGCATGCTCTGCTGCTCGGAGCCTTCTTTCATTGAGCAAATCAGGTTGTACCAGTCGCTGCTGCTGATATTGATCAAGCGATAACTACAGCAGTGATGTGAACTTCATGGCAAGTTTCTGAACATGTAGAGGCAGTACTACTTCAGTTCCGTAGACAAGTTCTGACGGAGTAACATTAGTTGGAGTTCAAATGGTGGTTCTGTACGCCCACAACGCATCATGAATCTTCTCATGTCAGTCACGGCCTATTTCCAAAGTTCGCTCCAGGATTCGAATCAAAATCTTATTGGTGGCCTCTGCTTGACCATTCCCTTGAGGATAATAAGGAGCAGAGAAATGATGATGGATTTTTGAACTTCGAACAGAAAGTTCTCATTTTCTCATTCTTGAAATGACTGCCATTAATTGACACAATATCATGCGGTATGCCAAAATGACATAGGATATTCTTGTGGATGAACGAGACCACATGTCGACCTTCTACTATGCGTAGAGTGATAGCTTCGACCCATTTAGTAAAATATTCTGTTGCGGCAAGAAAATATTTGTGACCATTTGAAGCAGGAGTAATGGGGCCTACAACATCAAAAGCTTACATAGAAAATGGCCATGGCGAAACGACAGATTGCAAATATGTCGCTGGCGCATGAATAGAAGGTGTATGCATCTGGCATTAAACACACTTCTTCACAAAACGATAGCAATCTTGTAGCATAGTCTTCCAATAATATCCCGCCCAGATGATTTGCTTGATAAGAGTTTGGTAGCCGACGTGACCACCGCAAATGCCTTAGTGTACCTCTCGCACGACTTCTTTGGCTTCAACTTTGTCTAGGCATCTGGAATATTCAGAACTGAATCCACGATGATAGAGGACATCAGAGAGAATAAAATATTGAGCAAACATGCGCCGAATCACTTGTTGCTCTTACCAGTGATATTCTGAGAGAAGGAGACAGATGTCTTCTCTTTGATGGGAGCCTTTCTGAGACTGTCTTCAGCTTGCTCAGACATCATCCTAATCATCATTTTCTTGAACATCTGATATGTAGCAGGATCAATGTCATCCCTATCATTTAGACTCTGTCTTTTGGCAGATTTTGGAGAATCCATTTCTTCTTGCCTGCTTCTAAAATCACTGATGCACTAACACAATGGTGTCTTCTTGCTTGATCTGATCTGAACCACTTGGAAATACCGATATTCTCTGCAGAATATGATGGATGATTAAATTTTGATGATGAAGATTCGGGATAGAAATGAATATAGGAAAAATATTTGATGAGAATTTGGTAGATAATTGGAAGAACATCCCATTACTAGGGATTGGGTCACTGCTGGAGTCACGACAATTGTGTTGCCATTCTTTGTGAGGAGAATGAACAACTGCAAATATGCCTTGTCACCTATGCGAGGTCGTCAAACCATGAAAATTGAAGGATTTTTTTATTGAAGGAAAAATTTGATTGCATCAATAATAAACTTAGGATAGAGGGGGCGGACAGACAATTTGCCACCACTCTTTATAACTAGCAGAGACACGAGGACCAAAAAACAGTGGAAGAGTAACAAAAGAGTCCCAGCCATATCTAGCAGAATGGTATGTTCCGGACCACTGCGCTGATGTAAGGTCGAATTCTGGCATAACCCCTAATAGTAGCCGAGTTTCTACGTGCTTCTGTCTCTGAGAAAACTGTCGAACACACCGCTCTGGATGATAATAAGCGCAGAAGAATGGACCAAGCAACTTGAATCTCTTGCCATATGTATAGGTGTATCTGGGAGGCGATAATTCTTGATCAAAATAGTCTAATACCACTTCTTCTTCCTGCAGATAATCGATCATGAATCGGTACCGCGCAACTGGAAGAAGTTCTTTGCCGTTATATCTGAACGAACTAGCTCTGGTCGGCACATGCTGAAGGAACCAAAACTGAAGAGCATAGATACACCCCTCGACTAAGATGGACTCTCCCATTATGAAGCGGGTCAGTCCTCTGTATAAAAAAAAAGCAAGTGCGGCCATGGCTATTAAGAGACGTCTGTCTGTCGACTTCCCCATATTCTCAAAAGCTGTACTATTCTGACATCCACATAATTTTGTCCATCTGGAAAGAAGGCGAGTCCCACAGTACACAAAACCATCGCTTGCTGAATTCTCTCTCGAGCTGTCTTGGACAACGAGCTGACTTCTGTGAATTCTCCATACTGCCGGTAGATCTCGATCAGGCTCACGTACTCATTCCCGTTTTCTTCAATCAGTGTCCAAGACTTATGCCCTGCCATACGAGCTACAACATCTTTGGGGTCCAGATCCTTGACATTGATAAAAAAATGTTGCTCCAATGGATCTCCAAGTTGACCGGCTGGCTCAGGCAGTCCCATGATCTTTGAAAATTCATCCATCAGTAGTGTCATCTAGCCCCACGGAAACCAGAACGTGCAGGTACGCGGATTCCATCGCTCTGCCAGCGCATGGATCAGATTGCCGTTGACTGTCAACTTTCCCACTGCAGATGCCAGTTCCAACCCGCAATCGCTCAAGTGGTCCGAAAACATACGAGAGAAGTTTTTGAACCAGACATAGTACCACCGGGGGAAGAAGGGTCCGGTGCTGAGAGCTCGATGCTTAGGAAGACTTTGTCGCACCTCGTAGGAGATGTGACCCTCAGAAAAAACAGAGTCGAGCTGACTGGATGCCATTGGACTGAAAGATAGGAAAATTGGAATTTAGACATTGGAAAAATACAAGAATTTTGAAAATTGCAGGCAGGATAAAAAGCTAGAAATTCGAAGTCCAGAGGAACGAAAGAATGGAAAATAACCTGGAGTTTTGAAGAAAAGGTGGATAATTTAAAAAATTGTCCAGGGTTTTTGAGAAAAAGGAGATATTTCATAAAAGATGAAAAATGAGGTATTTTGGAAAATTGTTCGGTATTTTGGAAAAATTGGGAAAAATATGAGAAAATAAGGCGAAAATGAATATCATACATTCAATTACAAACAATTATGCACATACAACAATCTCTAAGAAGCCAACTCTAAATGCATTGATTTTGAAAGAGCTTGAGGACCCTAATCCTGACTCTAGGCTCAGATCAACTGTGTCCAATCTTGCTATGTCGATATACTCGAGCCGAGGCTCGATGTATGTGGCATAAAATTCATCTTCGGGTCTAGGCTTGTGTTTTTCCAACATCCTTGAGCGCCTGCCGATATACGTTGGACTATGGCCCTTGGTACGTGGCAGGGGGGCGTTAGCCCAAATAAGTGGCCCAGTTGTGAGGCTCTGTCCCGAACTATGGTTCTGGAAGAGAGCCCAGCAACGTGAAGACTGGGTAGACATAGGTGGGGTGGTTTTTGAAAAATGATCACATGCAGACAAACAGAGGGCTCTAAATCCAAAAGAGATAGAATTTTGAAATATTTGAAGAAGCAAACATTGTTTTCATACAAGTCCTAGATTGAGGAGTGTTGTATTTCAGACCTAAGTCTAAGTGAGCATGTATAATTCTCCTTAATATGGTCCTACCAAACCATGCCTAGTCTACAAGCAATCCATGTCAGCTGGGTTCAAGTCTAGGCTCCTAGGTTCACATGATATCAGGAATTAAAGCTGACATTCCATAGAACATAATTTTGATAATTGAGCTAAGTTAAATCACATAATTGATCAGGCGAAGACAGGTCCCATCACGGTCGCCAAATCTGTTATCATCGCAAATTTTTTCTCCACTCTTGCGAGAGAGAAACGAATTTCACGAGTCAAACTCGACCAAAGTTTTGAAAATAGTTTTTGAAAATTAACTCGCCTCCATTTTGAAAATTTGCGGGAAAAATCTGTGAAATGGGATCCGCCTGTCGGTACGAGGTTCAATCGTTCCTGTCGCCTTTACGAGGGGTAATTGAACCAAGGATCAATTACGTGCTTTAACTTGACTTAAATATCTAAATTATGCTCTATTTTTCCTAGAATGCACAAAGAATCAGGCTTGTGCTATGAAATTTAGAAAATAATGCAAGTTTTGAAAGAATGATGTTTGCTTTGGAAAATTGAAATGCATTTGGAAAATGATTAGAAAAGTGCTTGAAATTGGAGTTTCTGGGAAAATCATTGAATTTCATTGGAAATCAGAAATTTGCATTGGAAAGTGATTTCTCAGGAAAACTTGAAAATCTGAGAAAATTGGTTTTGAGATTGGAAACTTGGAATTGATTTTATGAGAAAATGGATTTGAGAATTCTGAGAAAATCAAGAAATTCATTGGAAAATGACTTTTGAGATGGAAAATGGATTCTCAGGAAAATAAGAACTCTCAGAAAATCGATTTCGGAAAACTTGGGATTTTTGAAATTTGAGAATGTTAACATTGAAAAATCTTGATTTGAACTTGGGAAATGCCTTGAAATCTCATTTGAAAATTTGGAATTCTGAGAAAATCCAATCCTGAGAAACTTGGAAATTTTTGGGAAAACTGATTTATCTGAAATTGAAATTAGAAATTGAATTTGAAAATAATGCAATTTGGATGATATGAATGAATGAATATGAATTGAAAAAGGGAATTTCATTAAGGAATTGGGAAATCCTTTTAAAACTTTGAGAAATGTAGTGCATTTTGAAGTTAGCCTAAGAATGTAGGCTAAATGTGGCTGATATAAAGATCATAAATCTTGGTTTTCTTCGTATTCTGACTATGGCCATAAATATGAATCCCACCGAGTTTATAAACTCCATAAAAGCTTGTGCACGTGTCATTCGTGTAAACCATAGTGGATTTGAAATAAATGCACATGGATCATACATCAGATATTGGAATTTTGCAGAAATTAAACTATATGCAATGCAACCCTATTCTAAGCAGAAAAGTAACTCTTATTCCAAATATTACATTGATTTTTACATTGAATTGAAATAAAAGAAATAAAAGCTAAATCTTCTTCTTGAATGTTCCTGCAAAACTAGAAAACAAGGTTAGCACAAAAATGTAGGTTTTTCTGAATTTATCTGAAAATATGAGAAATTATCGGATATTATTCAGATATAAACCCAAAATCATACCCCCTTTTGATATAAACATGATAAATAATGAATAAATTTCAAAAATAAACTTGAAAATTCGAAATTGGGGTCAAAATGACCAAAATACCCTTGATGACCTTGAAATTAGGGTTTTCTGAAAGAATTTTTGTAAATTTTGGAATTTTGAAAATCAAATGAAATAAATCAAACATAATATGATAAAATATGATGATATTCATGAAATTTTGGAGAATTAAAATTTGAAATTTCGACATTTAGGTCAAAATGACCAAAATCCCCCGATAACAAAACTATGGCCTTGAAACAAGGGTTTCTGAAATAAATTTTGCAAAAATGAAAAATGTGAAATGCAAATGACATTGAAATTAACCCTAATATAATTCTATGTGCTCATTTACATGACAAAAACCTTAAAATGACGAAAATATCATAAAATATCAAATTTAACCTGATTTTCGCTTCTAAACTTAAAGATAAACTAACACATGGAGCAAATGAACTTGGAATTAAGCCAAATTTGGCATGGACACCTAAAATATCCCTAAAAATAGAATAGAGCTCGAAAATCTATTTTTTTTGTATTTTTAAATATGAAAATTCAAGTAAAAACCCTAAATTTTGTGATTTTTGCCTAAAATGTTGATTCTAAAGGGGATTTAGGATATCAAACTTCCATAAAAATTTCCCAAATTTTATGAGGTGATAGAGGACAGTAAGGCAAGGATTTTTTCCCTTTACACTTTCTGGTTTTGACCTATGGTCGAAGCTGTACCACTCCAGCAATTTGGATCGGAATCCGGCGACTCTAGGATTTGGGAGAAACAAACAGATTTCGGTAGAAAATGTGGGGAAAATAGTAAACAGATGGAAAAAAGGCTTAAATTGTGGGAAAATATCTCTGACACACAGGAAAAAAATTTATCTTTTTGAATTATTGGGATTCGGGTTATGGTTTGGAAAAAAGCATACTATTATCAGAGACCCGAATCTTTGGAATTTCTGGATATTGGAATCTGTCAAACAGAAAGTAAAATTTTGGGAAAAATACTGAAACAGTTCCAAAAATCCCCCAATTCTGGGAAATTACATAAAAATATGTTGGAAACAACTTTCGTGTTGAAAGTTTTGCAGAACGATTACAGATTGGATGGACTCAGTGCATTAGGGTCTGTCTATACCCTGACGAAGGAAAATCAAGATTTTCTCAGAAGTCTGGAAAATCCGATTTTTTCAGAGGTCAAAACTACTTGGAAAAACCTCAAAATTTTTAGATCCTTAGTAGATTCAATCATGAATCTACTGTGATTTTTGGATTACAATCCGGATCTTTCACAAGGGTGGTGCCGGAGGTTCTTTTCTGCTAAAGCAAAAATTGGAATTTCTGAGAAGTCCAAAACCTGAATTAGGATTTCGCTTTTTTTATGGAGTTATCAAACTCAAATGAAACCAAATTTTTTTATAGGGAATTGAGAACATATAAATCTAACAATATTAAAATTTCAAGAATTTATTGATAAAAAAAACAATCTCATGAAACATCATCTAAACAATACTTAAATGAAAATTTACAAGCTCTAAGCTAGACATGAATGAAACTACATAAGATGAGTAAAAAAAATCAAGAAAACTAACTTAGGTGCAGCATGAAAATATATGGAATATGAAAACAAAATAAAAATAAACTAGCAAGGGGATGTGATTCACTTTGTTGCTTTTGATGTTCACCATTAAAAAGGGGGATCCAATCCATCCGACGGATGGATCACCCCTTTCACATGGTCCTGTGGTGATAAAGTGAAGTTTGCCACCATTGAACTCACAATGTGAGTTTTACAGTGATGGGAGTCTAGCCTCTATCTGGATTTCATGCTATATTCTTCAGCTGATATATAAAAAAAACGCATATCCTTGTCTTGATCTTTACCTGCACCGATTGGGGGTCTCAAAGCAGCCGTTGAAGACTTTGGAGGGGATGGCAGCAAGGTTGAAGGAGTGGCTGCAGCTGTGGTTGGAGATGAAGCTGTGCCGTTTGGAGGCTGCTGCAAATGGTCTTTGAAGGTACTGTGGTGGAGGTGGCTGGAACGAGGAGATCTGGTGGCTAGGGAGCTTCCGTAATGGTGGAGTTGCAGTTGTGGTTGGAGTTGCCTTGAGATGGGCTGAAGGAAGGCTGGAAGGGAGCTGCCAATGATGCTGAAGACTGCTTCAAATTAGCTATGGTGGTTGAAGGTGGTGGTTCAAGGTGGTGGCTGCCTTGGTGCAGCTGAAGGTGCAGCAAGGTGGGCTGCTAGAAGGCTGGTGCAGGTGGTGAGAATGGTGCTTCAAAGTGGCTTCAATGGCTGGGAGTTGCAGCCAAGGATAGCTATGGCCAAAAGAGAGAGAGAGAGAGAGAGAGAGAGAGAGAGGGAGGCGTTGAATGAGTTGGGCCAGCCGTAGCTTTTTCTTTTTGTATGGAACTAAGGTTTTGATTTCATCAAAACCTAAGTTTCTATTATTATCTAAAGAGCCATACGTGAATGGCTATGGCTGGGGAAAAAGAAGGAAGGAAGGGAAGAAAGAAGGAAGAAGAAAAAGAAAGAAAAGGGAAAAAGAAAGGAAAGAAAGAAAATGAGGGAAAAAGGAAAGAAAATGAGAAAAAAAATGGAAAGTGGGGCTGGAGGCTTGGGCGACCACCTTGTGGGTCCCAACTCTCTAAAATACAAAAAAATAAAATAAAATAAACAAATAAAAGAAAATTGAAAGGAATATTTTTTTTTTAATAAAACAGAAATGTAAATGAGTGGGCCATCTCAGAGCTGGTCCAAATTCCACTTTTGAAATTCATTTTGACGGTTAGAGGGGTAAAATAGTCTTTTCAGAAAATTTCCACACGAAACGAGCTATTTTTGGCAGTTTTTAAAACGAGCTCGGTTTTTGAAGTTCAATACCCCATTGCGAAGCAAATCCAGTGTAGAATTTAAAAATTTGATTTTGAAAGAAATCCAGATTGTTTTTCTCAAGAAAATACTTCCAAATTTATTTTCAGACGAAACGAGCTATTTTTTGCAGTTTTTGAAACAAGCTCAGATTTTGAAGTTCAATACCTCGTTGCGAAGCAAATCCAGTGTAGAATTCAAAAATTTGATTTTGAAAGAAATCCAGATTGTTTTTCTCAAGAAAATACTTCCAAATTTATTTCCAGACGAAATGAACTATTTTTGGCAGTTTTTGAAACAAGCTCAGATTTTGAAGTTTAATACCCCGTTGCGAAGCAAATCCAGTGTAGAATTCAAAATTTTGAGTTTGAAATAAATCCAGATTATTTTTCTTGAGAAAATATTTCCAAATTTAGACTCTTGGGGGTAAAAATGTCAATTTTGGAAACCCAGGGTTTGAAATTGATTTCTGAAAGCTTTTAAAACTTGATCTGGATTGAAATTTATAAAACTGGAGTTCTGGACTTTGAAAATGAAATGAAATATGATGAAATGCTGAGAAATGATATGAAATGATGAGAAATGACATTAAATGTTATGCGAAATGCTAACCTTGAATAAAGAATTTTGGATGTCAGATCCCGATTGACACTTGTATCAGTTTAAAAAGCATTAAAATTGATTAAATTTGCAAAATAGCTCAAGAAATGGTTTTCGGGACTCTACTGGGTCAGAGTGACACTGAAAATTGGAGTTCGAGCTGGATTGAACTGAGATGAGCTAGATTGAGCTGGGTTTTAGAGTTTTAGAACTCAAATGAACTGACCAGGCACTGACTCAACTGACCTTTCCGACTGAATTTTCAAGAAAAGCTGCTATTTTTAGAGAAATGGTACGGAATGGTCACTGGAGTGAAGTGAATTACGAACTTAAGCTGGCTTTGAGCTAAAAAAAAGGTCAGTAATACTGACATGAACTAAAATCAAAGCTTGAACACTAGCTCAATTGACTGAACTCAGCTCAATTTCAGCTGAAGGAGCTAAACTGGACTAAAATGGGCTCCTGAACACTTAGAAATGGTTTTGAACTGAAACTGGAGCACTTGAAATCCTGGTGAGCTCGGGTTAGACTCTAGGAAATATGATTGACTGGGACTGACTCAGAGACAATTGACTTAGATTTGAGTGAGAAATGAGCTCATTTCTGAAGAAATGATCCCATTTTGGCAAGAATGGTCAGAAATAAGAAAATGACCTTCTCACTGTGAGCTCAAATGAGCTTGAAATGACTGATATTCTAACTGTTCTGAACTGACCAGTGAGCTTTGTTGACTCCGACTGACTAGGGTCCGGGATGACCTAGGTGTGAAATGGTAATTTCCCTAATGAAAGTGGGTAAAATGATAATTTTCTGAAACTGACTCGACGTTTGACTCCTACACTGGCCTAACAGAGTTGGCACTGCACGAGGAGGGTTGTTTGAGAATGGAGGAGGAAAATTTGGGGTGTTAACAATATTGAAAGCTGAGTTTGAGAGAATAAGGGATCATTTCCTTCTCGGGAGTGATTAACAAGATCTCAATCCCTATACCAGACATATTTCTGTTTCCATCAAAGAACATGGTCCAGACTGGAGATTCTTGAATATTACAGATGCGATCATCGGAAAAATCATCTTCCGCCTTGATCTCTTCTGTCAACGGTAAATCTGCCAACTGATCTGCGATGGACTGACCCTTGACTGACTTCTGAGATACATACTCCAAGTTACACTGCATCAAGAGGACTTGCCATTTATAATTCATCCGGTAAGAAAGGGCTGCTCAAAGATGTACTTAAGAGGATTGAGCCTTGACAGAATTTTGATTTCTGATGCCAACAGATAATGTCTCAGCTTCTGACGCATCCATACTAAGGCTAGACATGTCTTTTCTATCTGAGAGTGTATTTTCTCATAATCGATGAAGGTATTGCTTACGTAGTAGATGGCGTGCTCTATCCGGCTGCCTTCCTCACATTGTGCAAAAAATCTGCCACAAGCATTCTGATTGACAGAAATGTATAAGAGGAGTGGCTTTCTCAGTTTTGGTGGATTCAGAACCGATGGATTGAGGAGATACTGCTTGATGCGCTCAAATGAGAGCTGACATTCTGGTCCCTACTCAAATTTCACTTCTTTTCTCAACAAGTGATTGAAGGGCTCATATCTCATGGACAAATTAAAGATGAAGCGCTGAATCGACTGAATGCGACCTTGAAGGCTTTGTAGTTCTCTTAGATTGGTGGGAGGTGGCATATCAATGATTTTCTTTGCCTTGGCAGGATCCACCTCTATGCCTTTCTTGTTGATCATAAATCCAAGCAGTTTGCCTGACTCTACTCCGAAGACACATTTCTGCGGATTGAGTCTCAACTTGTAAAGGATGAGTTTTTCAAAGACTTGGCCGAGAGCATCAAGATGATCCTTTCCTTCCTTGGATTTGACCAAGATGCCATCCACATAGGCATCCATGTTTTTATGCATCTAGTCATGGAAAATAACTGTCATCGCTCTATGATAGGTTGCCCCAGCATTCTTGAGTCCAAACGGCATGTGTAAAACCCATAAAATTTCGATAATTATCAAACTAAGTAAAGGATAAAATCCTTTGAAATAAATACGATAAAATGATGTTGAGTCGACCCAAATGGATCTTGTATCCAAACTGGATCAAAAGGATCCAATAATTGGCTTCGGATATGATGTATGGATTCAGATCTTGGATGGATCTGAAACCCAATTAAAATCCAAGTTTTTGTTTTCAATTATAACTAAATTCGCAAAGCACATCTCGAAAGTTTTATCTCTTACGAATATCACCCTCGTTATAACCGTCTTATCGATATGCGCATTTCAATAATTCACATGAAATAACAAGAGTTTTTCCTCGTTTGGGTCCCAAATTCGGGGATTTACTAGTCTTAGATTTTATGAATTTGACTTATGATTCTCGGGAATTGATTCCTCATAAATAGTACTCACACCACTTCATACGTCTTACTTAGACGATTTCAGACCTCGCTTATCATCAAAGTAGTTTTAGTCGCAAAGAAGTGCAACCAAGTAAGAGTTGGCGCACTGGTATGGTTGGTTGCCTCAACAGAAAGAGAACGTGAGTCGAATCCCCATGTATGTCAGAAAATTTGTTAAAAACCTTTATTTTGTAAATTGCATCAAAAGATTATAAAAGAATTATAGTTGCAAGAAAGAGCAACTAAAGAGGAGTTGGCGCATTGGTCAGGGCAATGGACTTACAAAGTGGAGATCATAGGTTCAAATCCCATAGGTAACATAATGCTTTTTATGTAGAAAATGTTTTTGGTTGGTAATATCATTCAGCCACAACGAGATTAAATACATTAATGTTGCAAGGTATTGCAACGAAAAACATCATGGTACACTAGTGGGAAACGTTTGCCCTTATGGTGGAGACCTGAGTTTGATTCCCCCTGTGCACCAACAAAGAGGGTTATTTTTTTATAAAAATAAAATATATTTTTATATTTTTTGGAATTTGAAATTAGAGAGGATGTTACCCATTCCCATTTAAGACGGTTTTAAATGTGGAATGGGGTGGCACACGAAGTGGACTGGGCGTTTTTCCCAAAGGGGAAAGCCCCAACTAAATTTAATAATATTTTTAATCAATAATGAACTTGGGAGGGGGAAAGAACATTTGGGAAAATCCTTTAATGAGGAAGGTGAAGAGGCAGCATCAAGAATGGAAGATGGCCTGCCGTTTTGGGCAGGCTGTAATGAAAACAAAGAAAAAAAAACGGTAGTTGGTGAGACTTTACAAAATTTGACCTTCTGGAGATCAATCTTTCTATCCCTTCACGTTTTCCATTATCAACCGAGGTTTCTCCATTTTCGTTCGAACCTCACCTCCATTAGCTCTGAGGGAAACCTTGCAAGGGATCATTCGACGCACGTGAGGAGTAGAAGCAAGTTAACCTCCGAACTATGGTCTTCAACGAGTCGTTCCTCCACCATTAGAGACGAGAACCAGGTTGTTTCTGTCACTACGAGAGAAAAAAAAATGTGAGAGGTTGAACAAAGCTCAAATACAGATTTTTCTATCTTCACAAGGTAAGGGGCCTTGTATCACTATGCATGTGTTTGGTGTCTTGTGAGACACATATGTTGCAGATCTTTTGAAAATGCGTAGGAAAATGCATACGTCTAGCCGTATAAAATAGCCATGGTGTTTGTCGATTTCCTCATGTGAAGTTCTGGAATTTTCATTATTGTTCAGCCATGTCATTTTTTGGCATAGAATGTGTAGTTAGTGTTTGTCGATTTTCTCATGTGAAGTTCTGGAATTTTCATTTTGTTCAGCCATGTCATTGTTTGGCATCAAACGTGTAGTTAGTGGTTGTCGATTTTCTCATGTGGTAAGTTGCTAAAAGTTTCATTTTTGATCAGCACGTATTAGTGATGAAATTATTAGTCAAGCTTATGGATTTGTTCATGTTAGAAAACAGGATCTTTTCCAGTAGAAAAAAAATGCATGATTAGATGCTCATAGTGTCATAGTGTGTGCTGGTTTGACTTTTGGAGATGTAGTTTTTAAAACATATTTTTCAATGAAAACACGGGAAAATCGTCAACCAAAGATATAAAAACTAGCTTTCCACCGAAGTGGTGAGTACGGGTCGAATCCACAGGGAATGGGATAATTCTGAAATACTTCTAAAATAACACTTTATTAGTCAAACAAAGTTTACAATCTATGTCAATGTTTACAAGTTACATTAAATAACAATCTAACTATGAAAATAAACTACAATAGGCGGCTAAGTCTTCAGCAGGTCTCCAGGGGCAAAATTGTCTTTTCACATCAAGTGTAGTCGCACATCACAATTGAATTTCATATGTGAACCTATTCTAACTTAACAACCTATATAATAAAAACACAAAGTCAGTAACTAAATCAATAATTAATCTAAATTATATCTACAACTATTTCTAAACTATTTCTAAATTAAACTACAATTAATTTAAATATATAAAACTAAAGTTATACTAACTAAGTGAACTAACTAAGCAAAACAACTCTAATTACTCTAAATACTGTTAATATACTAACTACAATGTTAGAAAACAGTAAAACTATACGAAATCAGACAAATAGTTAAAAGACTGTTTTGTCCCTAAAGAATGCAAATGTGGATTCTGACAGCTTTTCGCAAAACAACTGTTTGAGGGATCAAAAGAATTTCAAAATTCATAAAATTACTTTTATTCTGTAAAAGACAGATCCAAAAAACTGACACATTTTACAGAAGTGAAAAATACATTCTGGATCTTCAAAACTAAGCGTTTCAAAATCGGGATAATTTGGGAAATCGCTGGACCCGAAATTTCAAAATCCGAAAAAGTTGTTTTCATAATATGCTTAAAACACAAACCAAATCAACTCGGATTGAAGTGAAATTTGGTCTGCAGACAGTTAACATACAGATGTAGAGAATAGAAAAATAATTTTCAGAAAACTCACGAAAAATTCACATGAAATGACTAGTGCACGATCGGGTAAAAATTAGGGTTTTGGTTCAGTGCACTATTCATCTCTTTGAATCTACTAATGACATTTTAATTTGAAATCATAGACAAATACAATCCTAACTAAACCTAAACTATTGCTAAACTACAGAAAATAATAACAATTAAGCTAATTGTCTAAAATTAATAAAATAAACTAATCCAACAAGTGTTAGTTCTAATCTAATCAAATAAGTGATTCTAACCTAACCTAAACTAACTAATTCACTAACTAAATTAATTAACTAGCTAACTAAATTACCAATCTAACTAAATCTAATATACTCTATCTAATATACTTAACTAATGAACTAATTAATCTAATGTTAAATCTAACCTAATAAAGCAATTATTAACCTACGGTTAAGCTAACTAAGCTATGACTAGGGTTAATTAACTAAACTAATAACTAACTATAGTTACTTCCTAACTAAGGTCTACTATATAGGGTACGGTTGGGATGACTAGGGTGACTAGGTTAATATCTAACTAGGCTTACTAAAATAACTAATGAACTATGGTTTAAGAGGACACGATTAATGTTAACTCGGGTTTGCCTATGGTTAAGATACATTAACTAGGGTCGACTAAGGTTTAGCTAACTAGGGCTAAGTAAGGCTAGGGTTCCTATGGGTTGACAAAGGTCGGTTAGGGTTAAGAGGGTTTAACTAAGGTTAGGGTTAACTAACTAAGATGGTTAAGGTTTAACTAAGGGTCGGTTGTGGTTAGTATCCTAACTAAGGGTATGGTTCTATAATTAACTAACTATGGTTGAGCACTAAAGGGTCGGTTAGTATTAAACTAGGGTTAAGTAAGGATTAACTATAGTTAGTAGGGGTCGGTTAGGGTTACTAACTAGACTATTAACTACCTAGGGTTAGTGAGGGTGACTAACTAGGGTCATTAACTATGGTTAGTCAACTATGTTAGTTTCTAACTAAGGTTAGTTAATTACCTAATTAGATCTACACGACCTCTACAAACTAAACTAAGGCACACCTTACTAAATTAATTACACCTAATTAATGCTAAGTCAATTGAATCAATTAGTAAATAGGGCAATAAAGGTATAAATCCACGATTTTGGTAGGGGCCAACCCCTCTCTCCTCTTGCCTTAATTGCACATTGAAAAGTGTTTGATTTCAAAAACCGTCCAGCCTCTTGGGAATAAGTTTTTCCTTCTTTTCATTAAAAGCATTAACTTCCTTTTTGAAAATCTTTCCCAAAGCATCCCACATGATTTTTGAAGTTGGCTTTAAATGAACATTTAGCATTTCAAATCTTACCCCAAAAATCGTGTAGACACTTTTAGAAAGACCTTTGGAATTCCAAAAGGGTTTCCAAAAATCGTGTAAACCTCTTTAAAAAGTCCTTGGAATTCCAAAGGGTTTCCACATTGGAAAGGAGAAGTCATTTATGACTTGGCTGGAAAATAGAGCTCTCCTTAATTGCACTTTAAGAAAGTTTTCCACATCCAAAACCGTCCAGCTACACTAAGCCATACGTTTTTCATTATCTCATTAAAAACAATAGAGATTCTTTTGAAATTCTTTCTTAAAATCCAATACACGATTTTGGCTAACTTTAAAAGTAATTTCAAAATATCAACCCTTGCCAAAATCGTGTAAACACCTTTTAAGGAACCTCTTTTGAAATTCAAATGGGTTTCTCTTTTGAAAATGCAACTCATGGCACATGGGCTGGATAACATTTAAAACTTTCCTTCTATGACATTCACGATTTTGGATAGTTGGTCTTCTACCAAATTCGATTCATCAACCTTAATTACCACCTTGCCCTCAACTAAGTATACATTACTTAACTACCTAAGCTAAAATAAACCTAATCCAACTACATTAATATATCTATATCCATTAAGCAAAGGGCATGAACAAGAAATAACAAAAATCACAATACTAAGTTAATGCTACATTGACTAAAATGAAAATTAATAGTTATAATTATTCTAATTAATATATACCTCAACCTAATATCAAACATCTCAAAAATCAACCTAACAAACGACTACCTACAGAAAAATAAATGAAAAACGAATTGAACAACGCCTAAGATGAAATCTACATTACATTAATAACTAAAAAATATGAACTAAAGACTCTAAGCAAACTCTAAATTATATTCTACACTACACTAACACACAACTGGAATTTAAACTCTAAAACACACCCATTAATCAAATTAACATGCTGTAAACTAATTGAATCAAACAGAAAATGATCTAACTATTCACACTCCAATCGACTATCTTAAAAACACAAAACATAAATTCTTAAACACTAAATCAATTCTAAGACTATAACTACATGCATCTACACAACAACTTGAATCAATTAACTACTAACTCAACGAAAATTATGTAGAACACACTACAACTATAATGAAATTAATTAACACAAACTGCCTAACACGCTATGCACAATGACACATCAAACGATCTAAAAAGCAAGAACGATATTAACTAAGAGGGCATCTATAGAATATAATGCTAATAACAACATATTCAGCCTACCTACGGATGGGATAACATGAAGAACCCGCAGACACACAGTAGCACATTTTTGGATCACACGCACACACCCAAAACACCATCGATGGAATGAAAATCTATTTTAAACAAAGCAACCCATTTAAACACACTACGTGCTGGCTTTTGCACGAACATTTTCTACACTATGGCTGACGAAAAATACAGAAAACACAACAAACAAAACTCACACACAAAATAGGTTTTATCTAGAAGAGAGGGACGAGAAGACCAACCTCCAGGGCGATTCGAAGACTGAGGGGGAGAAAAGAGTGGACTTTGTTTGATTCCATGCCACGAGGAACACTACAACAAAGCAGTAGATTAGCGACAACCACATTCCGTCGCTAACATGGTTAGCGACGGATTAGCGACAACGAGGCGACAATATGCTTACGTCGCAAATATTTCGACGCTAACTGGCGACGGAATTATTTCGTCGCCAGGTCCGTCGCTAATTGCGACGGAATAACGAGCGCTATATTCCGTCGCCAATCCGCCGGTACTAAACGGCGACCACGGCTTGGCGACGGATTTAATTCCGTCGCTATGCCGTCGCTAGATTAATATGAATAGCGACGGAATCATCTGTCGCTAATCCATCGCAAACACGAAAAAAAATAAAAAAAAATTTATTTAAAAATTAATATTTCCTGTACAATTTCTATTTCCTGTACAATTTATATTTCCTGTAAATAAAAAACAAACCACACAAAAAAATTCATATAACAAGTATCTACAATAATTAATCGTTCCACCTTAAAATTAAGAAGTTTAATTATTTATAATTCAACAATTACATTTAGGAAAAATAAAAAAATAGAACTTCTTCAACACAGTCCTCTAATCATCACCAAGATTTTGTGCGTCTTCTTGTTCATTGTCTTTATCTGTCCCTTCAGCTCCACTATCCTGATTATCGCTAGCAGCCTACACAAGAAAAGAACAGTCAGTATTGATAAACAAAATATAATGAAATAAATTACACACTATATGTGATTCTATCATGTGCTCATGTGTGATCTAAGGCAATAAAAAAACTCTATATGTGATTCTATCATGCTCATATGTGTGCTAAGGCAGTCAAAAAATTTAATATGTGATTATAGCATGTTCATATGTGTTCTAAGGCATCTAAAAAAACTCTATATGTGATTCTACCATGCTCAGATGTGCTTTAAGGCAGGCAAAAAACTATATATGTGATTCGATCATGCTCGTATGTGTGCTAAGGCAGTAAAAAAATTGAATATGTGAATATAGCATGCTCATATGTGCTCTAAGGCAGGCAAAGCCAAAAATTTTATATGTGATTCTATCATAAATGATATATAACATGTTCATATGTGTTCTAAGGCAGTTAAAAAACTCTATATGTTATTATAGCATGCTCATATGTGTGCTAAGGCAGTCAAAAAACTGAATATGTGATTATAATATACTCATATGTGTTCTTAGGCAGTCAAAAAACTGAATATGTGATTATAGCATGCTCATATGTGTTCTAATGCAGTCAAAAAAACTTTATATGTGATTCTATCATGCTCATATGTGCTCTAAGGCAGACAAAAAGTTATATATATATATATATATGTGATTCTATCATGCTCATATGTGTGCTAAGGCAGTCAAAAAATTGAATATGTGATTATAGCATGTTCATATGTGTTCTAAGGCATATAAAAAAACTCTATATGTGATTCTACCATGCTCAGATGTGCTTTAAGGCAGACAAAAAACTATATATGTGATTCGATCATGCTCGTATGTGTGCTAAGGCAGTAAAAAAATTGAATATGTGAATATAGCATGCTCATATGTGCTCTAAGGCAGACAAAGCAACTTTATATGTGATTCTATCATGCTCATATGTGTGCTAAGGCAGTAAAAAAATTGAATATGTGATTATAGCATGTTCATATGTGTTCTAAGGCATCTAGAAAAACTCTATATGTGATTCTACCATGCTCAGATGTGCTTTAAGACAGTCAAAAAAACTATATATGTGATTATACCTGAGAGGGACCTAGAATCGAAGATCCCCTATCCTGAACAGCGGCCTTGATCTCATTTCGGAGAAAGGAGGCGACGGTGTATTGGAAGTAGTTATTCAGTGATTCATTAATGATCTCGCGTACATCATCACCGTAAAGAATAGTCGGCTGCTTGGAGCTTATGTCGGCGCAAGAAGTCGGTGAGCCGTAACTGGAAGAACCAATAACTGGTGAAGTGTTCATATTACTCCCAAACCCGAACACGCGACCTTTTTTGGGTTCACCTGCTGCAGTCACCCATGCCATAGGATTAAATGATGGATGCTGAGTAGCGTCTTCGCCATATCGCTCTACCATCTGTTGCTCATATGCCTCCTACAAAATAATGTTTAAAGTATTCATTAATAATTAATGATAACATTATGATAACTTGCATATATATTGCAATGATTATTAATAGAATTAATACATACCGTTGTCGTTCTCGCCTTCTCTGATACGAAGACTCTCGTGGTCTTCCGTTTATGTGTTTCTACAAACACATCCTTATATGGTATACTGCATCCTTTTTTTGCTTCCTGCGAAGTTAAATGACAAAAGATTTAGTACACAAGTTTGCAACAATACTTATAAAATTAATATTATATATTGATGAGTTACCATTTTCTTTAGGTGGCTCCCAAATGTCTTAGATCCACCTGTGTGTAGATGGGCTTCGGGCATCTTCGATCGATTTTGTGAAGCCTTCGCAGAGCGATTTTTAAATGCATCTTCCGCCCACTTATCGCACATTTCATCCCAGTAATCTCTCCTGATAGTAATAGGACCATGGCCCTTCCACAGTAATGGATCATCTACTACGCCAGATGCTTTTTTTGCTGCAGTCTTCATAGTGTGCAGCATGTCTGCAAATCGATTGGCAGCCACCTTCTGCCACACCTTCCTTGCATCATTTTCTTCCACCGTAGTTGCGAAGCGATTCGAAGCCTACAAATATTTTCAGAAAGTTAGTAGACATTGCTTAAATAAATTAAATATGAAACACATTAACTATGAGGAACAACTGTATACCATGAATGAGGACCACAATCTATCTAACACCTCCTTTGGGTACTCTTTCCATTGAGCAACTGGTCCTGGTAGATGTTGAAGAAGTGAATTCCTAATCTCCCATACTACTTCTTGTGGCTCAAACCTCGTGCTGCACATGAATTGTTACACAGTAAATATCAATATAAAATATTTAAAAGATATGCAATAATTGAAAACAAAATACTTACGGTCGATTATCGATATACACTATTCGAATGAGTCTTCTTGTGCCAGCCTGAGAAGACCCTGTTTTCTGTGTTGGCTGTTGACTTGTGTGATCAACTGGTGTAGGTGGGTCGTGTACAGGCGCAACATCATCTATAAAAAAATACATTAGAAATTCTCAGAATGTGCATTTGAACTAATCAAGCATCTAATTAGTTATATGATATACCTATCACAGGAGCCCGTGAAGATGAAGGTTGAGCCTGGCTACTACTGGATGAGCGACCACTATAACCTCCACGAACCATATTCTAACAAATAACATATGTCATACAATACATTCAAATAATTCACATCAAGTATTACAATGCATTCAAGTCATTCACATCAAGCATTGCAATGCATTCAAATAATTCAAATCATTGACATCAAGTATTGCACTAATTCAAATCATTCGTTAATTGCATAAATTATAATACATTCAGATAATTGAAATCATTCACATCAAGTATTACAATGCATTCGAATAATTCGTATCAAGTATTAATATACATTCAAATAAAATTTTTAATCATTCACACCAAGTATTGTAATACAACTCACATCAAGTATTACAATGCATTTAAATAGAGGTTTGTAGTATAAGATTTTGCTCACTAGCATGAGAATTCTTCCTCGTCACTAGTTTGACTTTCTTCTTCTTCTTCTTCTTCATTGTTTGCCCATCCACTTGGTACATCATTTGGATCACATTCCTCTATGAATGTTTCATCAACCAATGGAGATATGACATGCATATCATGCGCAACATCGTGACCATAAGCGAAGTCACAGACATCATCTGATTGATAGTAATCACTGTCTTCAGCTAACTCATCTTCCTGTAACTGATTATACTCGGGGTATAGTTTGGATTTCACCTTGCAAACTGCCCACCACTCATTTCTATCTGACTTTTTTATACTCGGATATGAAGTATAATAAACTTGTTGAGCTTGCGAGGCTAATATACGTTTGTCTAACATATCATGGAATGCTAGGGGTATCAATCGTTGCATAAAGATATGACAATCATGGCTCTTCAACCCATATAACTGTCCATCGTCAATCTTCACAGCCCGAGCAATGTTAGAGACATATCCATCTGGAAATCTCAGTTGTCTCAACCATTGACATACATGTTTTATTTGATCAGGTCCGAGCACGTACTTCACCTTTGGTTTCAGTACTTTGCCATTATACTCTTTGAGTTCCAATTCTGGTCTTTTACATATTAATTTTAAATCCATACGGGCCTTCGGATTATCCTTCATTTTTCCTTTAATATTCATTACTGTATTGAACACATTATCAAACACATTTTTCTCTACATGCATCACATCCAAATTATGTCATATCAATAGGGTCGGGCAATACGGTAGTTCCCAAAAAATAGATTTTTTCGTCCAATTGTGATCCTTTCCAAATCCACGGAAGGGTGTAGGACTGCGGGCATCTGTTAATACATCTGGAAAGTATCGCAATCTTCTTAGAATCTCTATGCCAAACAATCTTGAGGATGGACCTTCCGTTTCAGTTGTGCCTGCTGTAAATGCATTCTTTTGACGTCGGAACGGATGATCGCTGGGTAGAAATCGACGATGGCAATCAAACCAGCAAGGCTTCCTTCCATGCCTCAATCTAAAAGCTTTGGAATCCTCCATGCAGTACGGACAAGCCAACCTCCCATGTGTGCTCCAACCAGATAACATACCATATGCAGGGAAGTCACTGATTGTCCATAGAACAACGGCCTTCATGTTGAAATTTTGTTTTTTGTGGGCATCATACGTGGTAACACCGTCATCCCACAGTACTTTTAATTCATCAATCAATGGCCTTAGATATACATCAAGATTTTGGCCAGGTGAGGTCGGACCAGGGATCAACAGAGACAAGAAAAGATTTGGACGTTTCATACACAAGCTTGGTGGAAGGTTGTATGGAGTTACAAATACTGGCCAGCATGAGTATGGAGTTGATCTACCCCCAAATGGATTAAATCCATCTGTACATAGACCGAGTCTAACATTTCGCACTTCCATTGCAAAGTTCTGATGAGTACGATCAAAGTGCTTCCAAGCTTCAGCGTCAACAGGATGCGTGATCTTGTTTTCATCATGTCGAACTTTATTTGCATGCCATCTCATGTGTTTAGCTGTCCTTGAAGACATATACAATCGCTGCAATCTAGGAGTGATAGGAAAGTAGCGGAGCGACTTGTATGAAACTTCCTTTGATCTCGTGCTACCATTGCCTCTTGTCTTTGGCTTGAACCGAGGATGCCCACATGACGGGCATGATATGTCGTTTTTCTGCTCCTTGAAATACAACATGCAGTGATTTGGACAAGCATCAATCCTTTTGTAACCCATACCTAGAGCGTTGACCATAACTTTTGCACGATAGAAATTTTGTGGCAATTTCTCATCTTTAGGCAACATACTCTTCACAATCATGCACAACGGTCAAAACATGATTGACTCAAATTATACTCGGACTTCAAATTCATTAGTTGAAGAACTGCAGACAAGATAGTGTGACTCTCACAACCGTTCCAAAGTGTCTCATCAGCATCTCTAAGTAAATCATAAAATCTACTAGCTGCATCGTTTGGTGATTCTTCATCTACGGCAGTTCTTACATCACTAGAACTCATAGCAGAACCCAGTTCTGTTCCTGCAGCATCAAATATCAAATTCGTATATGGATTATCGTGCACCACATTCACCCGTGCATCAAAATCGTTTCTAAATTCTTCTCCATGAAACGTCCAGTTCTGATAATCACTCACAAAACCCTTCCTGTATAGGTGATGTCTAACGCCATGAGGTTCTACAAATCGATTATTCTTACAAATCTTGCAGGGACACCTAATCCGACCTGTGGGATCTACCGTACTGACACTTGCCGTTGCAAATTCAATAAAACTATCGACACCATCCATATATTCATGCGATAACTCATTGTCCACTAACCTACGGTACATCCATTGACGGTTTGCAGTCATTCTGTCGTATGATGTTACGAATAGTATCCTAACCAGTTAAAAGAGAACCATCAGAATGCTATGATGAACAAAATATCAAATTTATCATGCAATATATGATGTCATACAATCACAAGAATTATGATGCATGCATTGATAACTTAATATTTTCATGTGCAAACTATTCATGACACGATACATTCATTTGAAGCATGCTTTCAGTATACAATTTCACATGGAAGACATAATCAAATTGAAAGTAACAACATGTAAGCATGGATACAATCACATCAAACATTGCAATACATCGAAATAATTCATATCAAACAAATGTCAAACATGTACCTGCAGCAAACACACTTCAATATCCCACTAACTACTACCATGCATAGCATGGACTCCGTACTCCAAAAATAAGAACACTTCTATTCTCATACATTAAAATCATGCTCAGCATGATCTCCCAACTCCAACAAAGCAGTCCTAGATATCAACAACTAAGTGAGTGTGTGAACAATAAAGTGTTACATTCAATAAATTAAATAACATGTGATGCGCTTGCATCACTTACTCACCACGAGTATTTACCCGATTTGCATTGTTTTTGTCACTTACTTACCACGGGTGGCGGGGCACAAGCGAGTTCCGTTGAGAAATCTGCAAAAAACACTGTGTTAAAATGAATATTGAAGCTAATTAGGAAAACACAAACACTTATGCAATGCAAAAAACAACTAAACTGTTGATGATATATCTAATGAGAACTCGATAAAAAAACTAAAGGCTAATTTTTCAAATTGCTCCCATGTTTTCAGTATAATTCAAAATTGCACCAATGTTACAAAACGTTTCGCCCACAGTAGGAAAAAAAAAAGAAATCTGATTCTTTCATGCTTGATGCACACATTCATGATCATCACCAAAGTGGGAAAAAGAAGAAAAAAATTAACACAAGCATGTGGAATCTTAAGGAAGAAATGTGATTTTGATGATTCCAATAACATGTGTTTAGAATGCCTATAGGGTGCATACATTTAATGGTAACATGTACATGACCATGTATGAAGAAGAAGAAGAAGAAGAAGAAGAAGAAGAAGAAGAAGAAGAAGAAGAAGAAGAAGAGAGCCGATATTCATTTATATCAAAACTGCATTTTTTATATATATCAAAACTGCATTTTTTAAGTTATTTTTTTTAAAAAAATTTGAAACTAGTCAATCTTAGTTTTTTGACTTAACAAAAATCATGTCATTTTGATATAGGAGCACAAAGTTATAAACAAATTAGAAATGAAAGATTTGCCTATGAGAAGTTTTCCAAAAGATTTTTTTGGCTTGTTTGTTTAGCATGAGAAAACAGAATGGAAATGAAAGATAAATTTTTTTGCTTGTGTATTTGTGCATAGAAAAACTTTCTCGTGCTACATAGAAAGCTGGTTATTCCACAATTGGAGATCATTAACAACAACTGAATAAAACAGTTGGTCGACCTGAACTTAAGACATCTTAACGAAGAATTCTCCCTCACTGATGCCAAAGGCCCAAAGTAACCAATTACTATTTATCTAGACCGATTCATTCATCTAGATAAAAGTAACAACCTAGAAGACTTTATTTGGAGAAGTTGCATCACAGTTTTCACATTTATCATTTCAGGATACATGTATCATAATTCAAGAAACAAGAATCATCATAATTTCATTTTGAAGAGAAAAATATCCCAAATTATCGTACCTTTTGGGATAAATAGAACAACAGAAAAAATACAACAGTAAAACAAACACAATATAGTTCCTAACACCCACCCACCATTACAAATCAATCATAAAGTCAGAAAGCTAAAACCAAAATCACGATAAACACTTTCATCGTTTCAAACTAACTCAAACTTTAAAGATCAGATGCCCAAACTCCCCTTAAAGAGAACAACTAAACCTAATTAGGCAAAAAATACAGCGCCATTCATGAAAACAACCAACGACAGCGTGAAGAAGAAGAAGAAGAAGAAGAAGAAGATTACCTGCGCGTCGCCGGGCGGTGGCGGGAGGTTGACGGGGAGCGGCAGCTGGCGAGCGCCGGTTGGCGAGCGGTGGACGGGGAGCGGCGGCAGAGAGGGGGAGACCTGGAGCAAAGCTCGGGGGCCACTGGGTCGCCGGAACTCAGAGCGGAGGCAAAGAGGTGGCCGCAGGGAGGATCGTCGGTCGTCGGCGGCTGAGGACGCCGGTTGCGAGTCGCCGGCGACCGAAGGGGAGACAACACCTCCCGGCAGCAGCCACAGGGAGGAGGAAGAGGTCGGCGGCGGGTCGCCGGTGCTCGGGGTCCCTGGCGCAGCCGCTAGCCAAGCAGGGAGGTCGGCAGCAAGGATCATTGGCGAGGCGGCGGCGAGAGCCGACGGGCGGCGGGAGGGAGAGGGCGGCGGGCGGGAGCAATACGGCGAAACAGGAAAAAGAGAAAGAGGGATGGGATTAGGGATTTACGCGACATTTAGCGACGGCTTAGCGACGGAAACATTCTGTCGCTAAGCCGTCGCTAAATCAAAATACAAAAAAAGCGACGGAATATATTCTGTCGCTACGCCGTCGCTAATTAGCGACGGATTAGCGACGACAGAGTTCCCTCTCTAAATCCATCGCTAAAATGGTGTTCTTGTAATAAAAAGTAGCGACAAAAAATTTAGTCGCTAAGTAGCGACAGATTAGCGATAAAATTTGTTTCCTCGCTAATCCGTCGCGAATTAGCGACAGATTCTATCTCTAGCTAATCTGTCTCTAATTAGCGACAGATTTTTTCCGTCGCTAATTAACAATTTTCTTGTAGTGGAACCTCGGTGATGTTGTCTAATCCTTTTGTTGTCTTCTTTGCCCATTCACAGTTGATGTGCTCCGGGGTTCAGGGCCGGCCGACCATGGAGGAGCGGGACCTCCGCCATGATGGATACACTCCAGCTGCAGCTGCAAATAAACAAAGCAAAAGTTAGTTCCAGCAGGGTGAGAAGAAAGACAAGATATAAAAGAAGAGAATGGAGGAAGAAAATGGCATCTCCAAGGGTGTTGGCATGGCTTCCATGGCCAACCATGGATGAGGAAGAAGATGGATGGGAGAGGAGGCTTGGTGGAAGTGGAGTTGAGCAAGAATCGTGCCCCTAGGGCACGAAAATCAAAGCAAAGACAAACTAGAATGGGCGCCCCCTCTCCCTTTTGACGTTTTGGCTTCTTTGGGCATTTTTACAAAAACAGGTTTAAAAACAAAAGATTTGCTGGGCGCCTCATTTTGCAGGGGGTTTTCAGAAAAGGTTTTATGAAAACGTGAATGGGTTTGGGGCTGGGTGGATTCTATGTAATTTGACCCAAATCCAGGATTCAAATGGGCATTTGGATCCAAATCTCTCAAAGCGGCTCCGATATTTGACCCGTTACACTGTAAATGCCTTAATTCCATCAAATTAACTCCGAATTCGATGAAATTCGAACCAAAGCTCTATAATATCATTATGCACCTAAGTGTATGCTCTTAACCTATAGATGATGCATTTATGCAGTGAAATTGTATTAATAAAACATATAATTTATGCATCATCATATGCACTATTATGTTTCTAGTATGTAGGTTACTTAGATCTGGGCAAACAACAAATAGATATGCATGACCATATCTCATCGGGTGATAAATTGTACATTATCATATTATTAGGGTGAGAATAATTATATATCTATGAAAATCAGAAATAAAGAGGTAAGATCAGATTTTTATTGTAATTCATTAATGGTGACATCTCCCAACAACCACTAACGTAATAATATTGAGTTGTAAACACCCCAATTTTCACTCACCTCCCCGACATTTCCACCAAGCATCATCATCCAGCCTCTGAAATTGCCGAAGGGCAAAATGGTCATTTTCTGAGCTCGGAACCCGCAAAAGTCCAAATTGCATCTGCAACTCTCAAAATTTCTCTATTTTAGTTCAGATGTTCAAAATTCTACTCCTAACAGGAGACGGGAATCTCCAAATCCTGGTTCATGATTGCATTTCATAAAATATGTCATTGCATAGCATTGCATGAGCATTTCATATCACTGCACTGCACATCATGTCATTTCGAGATCCAGAACTCTCGATTTCAAAAATTTCAATCCAGATTTGAATTTCAACTCTTTTTAAAATCAAGTTCAAAACCCTGGGTCTTCAAAATTATCAATTCTTCCCATTTTACCCCCAGGACTCTGAATTTCAAAATATTTTATCAGGAAAACAATCTGGATAATTTTCAATAAATTTCATCTCAGATTTTGCCCTTTTGTCAAACAATTTCAAATATCTTCCTTTTACAAAATCGCCCTACAGGGGCCAACTCTTTTCAAAATTTCTGTTTTGCCAATTAGTCCAGATTTTTTTGAAAATTCCAAAAAGAGGTTTTACTGTCTTTCAATAAAGAAGCAATGTGGGGCCCACATTGAGGTGGTGTTACATAGGCTTTTCTTTTTAAAAACCTGAATTTTGAAAAACCCAAAAATATAGGAGCCTTGTCCCTGGATTGGCGCCACTGGACCTTTTTCTCTCTCCTTCCATTGCCCTGCCATGTGTCAGCGTGGGGTTCACCTAGGGGTGGTGCCACATGTCATTTTTTATCTCCTTCCATCCTCTAACACGTGTTAGTGTGGGGTCACCTTAAGATGCCGCCACATGTCATTAGACATCCTCTTCATTCCATGCCACGTGTTAGTGTCCACCATCTTCACCATGTGCCATGTGTCATCCCAAGGTCACCCTGAGATGCCACGTGTAATGTGCTGCCTTGTCCAGAAAAAGTAGAGTTGTCTCATTCTGAGGTGGCGCCATCTGAGGTATTCTCTCCTACAGCAGACATGTGTCATTCTCTGCTCTTCTCAGAAAAAGCAAGTGACACATGTCACTCCCTGCTTTTCTCAGAAAAAACAAGTGACACATGTCACCCTCTGCTCTTCTCAGAAAAAGCAAGTGACACATGTCATTCCCTGCTTCTCTCAAAAAAAGCAAGTGACACATGTCACCCTCTGCTCTTCTTAGAAAAAGCAAGTGACACATGTCACTCCCTGCTTTTCTCAGAAAAAGCAAGTGACACATGTCACCCTTTGCTCTTCTCAGAAAAAGCAAGGGACACATGTCTCTCTCTGCTTTCTTCAGAAAAAGCAAGTGACACATGTCACTTTCTGCCTCCTTCAGAAAAAGCAACAATTCAAGTATTTAAACTCCAGGTTGAGGTGGCGCAAATCCTGAAGTCTCCTCCCTAAATTCATTTTTTTGAGATGGTGCCACGTGTCTCTTTCCCTCCTTTTCCTCCCTCTTGCCACATGTCATTGTAGGAGCCACCCTGAGGTGGCACCACATGTCAGTCTCTCCTTTCCTCTAAAAAAAGCAAAAATTTGAATTTCAAATTCTCTCTAAGGTGGCACCATCTGAATCCTCTGCCTTTCCTTCTGACACATGTCAATGTGGATGCTCTGAGATGGCACCACATGGCAGTCTCTCCTCCTTCCAGAATAAAGCAGAATTTGAATTTCAAACTCCAAGACAACACCCTCTGAGATGGCGCCACATGGAGGGCTCAGATTAAGCCTCTTTGAATTTCAAAATTTTCCAAAAATTTCTATAAATACAAGGCTCTACGCCCAGCCTAGGGGAGATCCTTTTGGATTTAGCATTTTCACTCTGAGTGCCCTACTACACGATTTTGATGTTCTGAATTCACGCCCCCCTTGAGCTCAATTGAGAGGGTGCATCGAAGTACCAAGCTTGCTCGCATCAATTCCAACTCGATCTAGGCACGTGGATCAATTTTTGTGAACCTTCGAAAGCCCAGGTCGAAGGACGAAAGAAACCGTTGGTTGACATTACTTGCCTAAATCGACAGAACAGACAAATGTGACAAAAGAGAAGACTGACAAGAAAAATTCGAAACAGATACCAAAACTGTTCTAAAAATCATAATCTTTCCGATGCAAACAGAGGACATCCCGAACATGACATTCACTTTTTACATATTCGGATTTGGAGCAATACCCAAAGAGAACCTATCGCCTTAAGTCGATCCAAAATTTCAGAGATCCAAATCAGGCTCTGACACGTGTTTCGAACTCTCAGATTTTTGTCAGACATAAAAAAAAATCATAAAAATCTGAGAAAATCAGATTAAATACTAGACATCATCTTGAGTTCAGGACAGTTTTCGGATCGAAAATCGTATCTCATATGAAAGAGATCTCGATTTTACAAATCGGAAGTAAATTTTCAAAACGTATCCCAGGTAACAAAACTCGACCTACCATTTCGAACATTTACTACAGTAAATAAATTCAAATCATTCCGAATTTTTGGCCGATTGCTAGGGACACCTAGGGACGCGTATTATAATTTGTATGGCATTTTTAAAGAAAAATAATTGCATGAAATGATGAGTGGACTGACTGACAAAAACAGGAAATTACAGAAATGAAGCAGAATTGAAACAAAGGCTAAAAAAAAATCTAATTAATTCCTAAAATATACTAAATCAACGAAATGAAATATGAACTAAATCTAATTAATGAATGAATGTTAAAATCATCAAGAAAGCATAATTTTACTTTTAATATATGTCGCTTTATGAGAATAGCTTGATCCATCATTCAGATGAGCTCTTTCTTCAAAACGAAAGTGAAAATCAAGACAAAGGCATTATTTCAATAAAACCAATTAGAATAGAGGTGCACCTTGTGTTCTTTTGCAGCTTTGGAACTCCTATTTTTTAAACCTCTTTCTGAAAAATGTCAAAATCATAAATAGTTTTTTTTGAAGAACCCTAGGCGTCTTTGGCTTTGTTTGGACGCCCCCTGCAGTGCTTCTAACTCCAGCAGCTCCTTCCCCTCCATTCTCCCACGTTTTGGCCATTGAAAACCGGTTTATGCTTGGGTTCCAAGCATATTTCGATCTCCCTTGTGTTTTCTCTTCATTTCTTTCTTTTTCCTTGCTGTATTTTCACCATTTTTCTATACTTTTGCAGGTGTAGCAGAGGTGGAGACTACTAACCTTGTGTGGGAGTGCGAAACACACCAACAAGGTGAGCCGGTCCTACCTCCATCCGGTTTTCTACACCCTCCGATCGAGAATCGGCACATACTCCATCTTCAGTGGATCTCCAACGTGTAGCAGCTGCAAAAGTTTTGTTCTTTGGTGAAGTCCAGCATTCTCGAACTGTTTAGGACGTCGAGATCAAGCCACGGTCCGCTCTTCTTCATCCCCCCGGTCGTCGGATCTTCCAAGAGGTAGGTCTTCTTCTTCCTTCTCTTCTAGCTAAAACCGAATTGTGTGTTGATTTTCTTTTCTTATTTTCTGTGTGTTTTGATCATGCATATAATTCAGGGTTTATTAACATTTAAATATGCATGATTTTATGAAATAATGTTTCAAAAACCCAATTTTATGTTAGTTTTTGAGTAAATGTGCTAAAATGATTTAAAAATAGAAAATGCATGAAAAATAGTTTTATTTTTACATTTTTATACATATTTTAGTTTTCGTTATAAGTAGTTTAGTTTTAGTTTGCAATTAAAAATGAAAAAAAAATAATAATAATATAGAAAAATATTTTTTCATTTTAAGTGTTTGTTTTGTTTAGAAAAGAAAAATTAGTAGAATAGTTTTTTTTTTTAGTTTCTTTATAAATAAGTTTTGATTTTTGAAAACTTTATAATAAACTAGTTTACATAGTTTTTGTTTTTTTTATTATTGAAAAAAAATATAAAATAACCAATCCGTTTACACGGTTTGGGTTTTCTTGGAAAAAAATTGAGATAATAATAAACCGGCTGAACCGGTTTGAATTTTAAAAAAATAAATAAACAAACCGGCTTGAACCGGTTTGCATCTGTTACAAACCGGTTCAAACCGGTATGTTGTTTTTAAAAACCCCAAAAGCAGAAAAAATCGGGCGCCTCCTTCACTCGGCTGAAGCTTCCCCTTTTCCCCTCTTTCCCTCTATTCTCTTTCTTCACTCCTTCTTCCACCATCGCCGGTGGCTACACTCCTTCCCTTTCTTCCTCTTTCTCAGTCATTGTCCGGCAGCCGGCGGTGGTGCAGATTTCTGTCCGGTGACAGCATGGTGGAGGTCGCCGCCAACACCTCTTCCCTCAGGTTCACGGTGAGTGCTGAGATTTTCTTCTTCTTCCTCTTCTTCATCCGATTCATTTACTTCTTCTTTTTCTGATTTTTTTAGTTCTTCTTCTTCATCCTCTGCAGCTTCTTCTTCTTCTTTCATCTTTAGCTTCTTCTTCTCCTTCTGATATTCTTCTTCTTCTTCTTCTTCTTCTTCAGCTTCGTTAATTCTTTTTCTTCATCTTGTATTTCATTTCTGATTGTGCTGTTTTACTTCTGAAAAAAAAAATGGGAATAAATAGATCAAAATACAGATTATGTAGTTGTTCTGGTTTTTATCAATTACAGATTTGTTCAATTTTTTTAGATTTGAGTTCCTGTTATGTTTTTTTTTTTCTTTCGGTTGTTGTTTTTCATTCATTAAGTTTACTCTTTTGCATTAGTTAATATCATGTTTACTTTCATTGAATTTCTGATTTTTTTAGTTTGGCATATTCTGTTTTACATTCTTTCATGTAATTGTCTGTTTGATTTTTGTGTTGCTGCTATAGTCTAGGTTAGATCGATTTTTAATTTTTGTTCTGCAATTCATATTTGTTGTTTTCTTTTATTCAATTTACATATTCTTAGTTGCTTTCAATTCAATTGTTGTTTGTTGAATTTTACATTTCCTGTTGTTAGTTTAATTTTCCTGTTTTCTACACAATTAGTTGCCTTTCTTCTGCAATTTGTTCGTTTGTTTTTGTTCATTCTGAAATTCCTGTTTTTCATTAGTTTCTTATTATCTTAGTTGTTTTCTTGTAAATCATTTCATGTTTGCTTTTATTCTTGTAGCAGTTATTTTCTAATTCATTGTCTAGTATACATGTTATTTCTTCTATATCTGGTATTGCTCGTGTTCCTTTGAATTGTGCAGGATAGCATAGGAGTGGAGCGGAAGCGATTACGTGACACGAAGTACGAAGAATAAAGTCTTTTTACTTTTTAGTTTAGATTTAGGAATTTAAGTGGGTTTGTAAATATTGCACTTTACGCCCTCTGCGAAGGGTATTCATTTGTTGTAATAGTTAGTTGTTTTTACTTTTTTGAACATTTTACATTTCAAATAATTCGGTAATAAAGATTAGTTTAGACTTGTGTGTTTGAATACAACATATTCCCGTTCCCTGAGTTCGACCCGGTCTCATCCACTAGTGAGAACCGGTTTTTATTATTTGATGTCTGGTTTTCACATGCTTTTCATATAAAAATCTTTTCAAAATTACAACGATTTAAAAGAAGACATCAAATTTTTGGCGCCGTTGCCGGGGAACGGCATAATATTAGTATTCACTTTATTGCCTAGTGTTTGTGTTGCATTTAGGTTTAGAACCACGTATATGCATATCTTAGAGACGAGCTTACTTTTCTGCACAGCCCATCTATTAGGATCCCCTTAGAGGTGACTGTGTACGATTGGTACCGTACACATAGATTTCATATTTCTTATGCATAATCTCTGTTATGTGTAACTGCGTGGTGTTTGTTTAGTTTTTTGTTGTTGTTTTTAGTTCACTCGCTTTGTGGTTCGCGTGGTTTGGCCGCTTAGTGCGTTAGTTAGGTAGAAAACCCAAAGTTAGGACGTGTGCTACACCGGTCTACTCTAAGGTGTACGCAATGGCTGACGATCATCAATTGATCCGTCCTTTGAGGGAGTACTTCATGCCCAATACGTATACTCCCACCTCCTGCATCACGAGACCTGATGTAGGAGCGAGCCATTTTGAGATTAAGGCCAGTGTGATTCAAATGTTACCTTCGTTTTATGGCCTTAGCAATGAGGACCCATATCGTCATCTCGACGAATTCCTTGAGATTTGCTCGACTGTGTGAATCAATAACTTTGGAGATGATGCTATGAGGTTAACTTTGTTTCCGTTCTCTCTTAAAGATAAAGCCAAGCACTGGTTAAAATCTCTTGAGACGGTTCGTATTACTACTTGGGAAGGAATGCAAAAAGAATTTTTAAAAAAATATTTCCCAATTAGTAAAACGAACCAGTTTCGTAAAGCTATAACCAGTTTTTCTCAAATTGAGGGAGAACAATTTCACGAGTCTTGGGAGAGATTGAAAGATCTTCTCCGTAAGTGTCCCCATCACCAGGTGCCTCGTTGGCAGTTGGTGCAGTATTTTTATGACGGGCTTACTGAAAAGCATCGTCAAATGGTTGATTCGTCTTGTGGGGGCACTTTTATGCTCAAAAGTGAGGACGAGGCGTGGTCTCTATTCGAGACCCTGAGTGAAAACACGATGCATCATAACTTGTCTTCACGGCTCGATAGGACTACATCTTTGTCTAGTGGTCCTAGGAAGGTTGGGATTTCCGAAGTTGGGTCCGAATTAGAATTGCGTACCAAGGTTGACCAGTTGACTAGGAAGTTAGATCAATTCCTAGCCAATTCTTCGAGAAATCCAATAGAAAGAGTGTGCGAGATATGTGCTAGCCCTGCACACTGTGTTGCGGATTGTCCGGCAGCGCCATTATATCCTGAATTCGTTCAGGAGCAGGTGAATGCTGCCCAAGGTTTTGCTAGACCCATGCCTGATTCGTTTACATCATCATATAACCCAGGTTGGCGAAACCAGTCTATTTTTCCATCCCATCAGCCCTCCCAGACACAGTATAGACCCAGTAACCCTTCACAAGGTTACTCGCATCCTATATTTCCACAGGTTCATCCCCAGTATTGTCTACCTTCACCTCAAGAGCCCATTCCAAGTTCATCATTTCAAGAGAAGATGTTAGAAGCCTTTTCTGATATCAAGGCCACTCTTTGTTCCCATACGCAGTCAATAGCCAAGCTAGAAACTCAAATGGGACAATTAGCTCAGACATTGAGTAGACAAAGTCAGGGGAACCTTCATAGTCAATCTGTTGTCCCTAAGGGAGAGGATTCCATGTCATTTGACTTGCAACCCACTGATTCACATCATGAGCAAGTCAAATCTATTACATCCCTTCAGTATGGGAAGGCGTTTCACCCTACTCAGGAATCGACTCATGAGCCTCATATCACTTCTACTGACGAGTCGATTTCCATATTACCTCAGCAGAAGGGGCAAGGCCCTCAGTTGTTACAGTCTTCATACAAAGCCCCATTTTCTCAGCCTTTAGGATCACCAATTTTTAGTAAGCAAGAGGTACAAATGCAGAAGATGCTTGATCAAGTCAAGCCTGATCATATTCACCACTTGTCTGAAGTTGCATTCATTGGTACTCGGTCGGTCCTAGACTCTCGATTCTTGACCAATCTCTCAGATGACACTAATCTCCGTTCTTCATGTCAAGAGAGTCATGGTGCTACATTTGGAGGTAGAAGGGATGGAAACACAGTGCGTAGTGTCACAGATGACACTCTTTTCTTCATAGAGCCCGGTTGAGTCTGACTTCATGTCCATTGATCTCATGGACGATGAAGGATTTTTCTAGGGATCTGTCTGGCTGGGGACGTGAAACTTAGCGCTTTATGGGAGGCAACCCATATCTTGTATATTATTAGATTTGCTTAGAATTTATAGATTTTATTTTGCTTGTACTTTTTCATGAGTTTTTCAGGTTCTTTTTGTTTCATTCATGAGTTTTGTGTTTTGTCATGTATACATTGCATTTATTACATTCATAGAACATGTATTTTTAATTCATCTCAGGTTATTCTACTCTTTTCCCTCAATTATTTTCTCTCATGTGCATTCACTTAGTTTCATATAAGTATGGGGGAGTGCCACTGAGACAGTGTCATTCAAGCATGGGGGAGGGTGTAGTTTGCACACCTTGATATTTCTGTTTACGTTCTTGCACATGTTTACATATCTCTCATGAAAAGTAGATTTTTAAAGAAATAGTTTGAACTTATATGAATGTTATTTCAAATCTGATGATTTTTAGAGGATTTTTAAGCCCCACGAAAATTTTTTCTGACATAGATCTAAAAATTATGGTTGTTTATGCGGATTTCGAAAAAATGATGATAGATACATGTTAGAATTTATTTTGAATCATAAATATGAATATGCACAGTTCTATTTTTGAAAAACTAAGCAAATGAACAAAAGTGTAAAAATGAGCTCAAAAGAAAAAATTATAGTATGTGTTAGGTTGTTTGGATAATTCCACAATCCTTAGTAGATGGAACTTAGATGTAAGTTGAAACTTTTAATTCCATTTTCGAAAAGGAGAGTGGAAAACTTTGTGATCCTAAGTAACTGAGAACAGATACAAGTTGAAATATTTGACTCTCATGTTATAAAGGTGAATGAAGGAAGTCACTTTTATGTCTTAGTTGATATCTTTTGGTATGTATTGAAAAAGTATAGAAGATTTTGACATTGCACAAGGCATAAAAGCAGACCACACGCAAGCTATAAGAGAAGAATAAGTGCACAAAAAGAAAAAGCGTGAAAAAATGAAAAAATCGAGAAAAGAGCTTAAAAAGAAAGAAAAGTTCAATGCTTAGAAGTGTGATTGAGAAAACCTGTGCAGAAAACATATGAGTGAGGATAAGTAAATAATAATATGTTTTTATTGGATTTTCTAAGAATAAAACATAAATAATTATGATATTTAGAAAAGTGAAAGAAATTCTTTTTCTGTGGTAGTGCATAAAAGACTCTAATTATATTTCGATTTTGAAATAATAGGAAATATTTGTGAAAATAAAGTCTTTGATTATCTACTGCTTGTGAGAATGTGTAATATTATGCATACATGACAGAGATGTTTGTGGGTAGCATCACTGCAAACCCTCATGAGACCTTACTCGTCCACTGGGGTAACCCAGGGGTTGAAAGGGCTTGTTGCATGAGCTAAATGCAACCGTGATTCCTACGAAAGTGAGTTAGGTGATAGTTTGATTTCTTGCATTTTTCTAGTTTGCTCGAGGACTAGCAAAACATAAACATGGGGGTATTTGATCATGCATATAATTCAGGGTTTATTAACATTTAAATATGCATGATTTTATGAAATAATGTTTCAAAAACCCAATTTTATGTTAGTTTTTGAGTAAATGTGCTAAAATGATTTAAAAATAGAAAATGCATGAAAAATAGTTTTATTTTTACATTTTTATACATATTTTAGTTTTCGTTATAAGTAGTTTAGTTTTAGTTTGCAATTAAAAATGAAATAAAAAATAATAATAATATAGAATTTTTTTTTTTCATTTTAAGTGTTTGTTTTGTTTAGAAAAGAAAAATTAGTAGAATAGTTTTTTTTTTAGTTTCTTTATAAATAAGTTTTGATTTTTGAAAACTTTATAATAAACTAGTTTACATAGTTTTTGTTTTTTTTATTATTGAAAAAAAATATAAAATAACCAATCCGTTTACACGGTTTGGGTTTTCTTGGAAAAAAATTGAGATAATAATAAACCGGCTGAACCGGTTTGAATTTTAAAAAAATAAATAAACAAACCGGCTTGAACCGGTTTGCATCTGTTACAAACCGGTTCAAACCGGTATGTTGTTTTTAAAAACCCCAAAAGCAGAAAAAATCGGGTGCCTCCTTCACCCGGCTGAAGCTTCCCCTTTTCCCCTCTTTCCCTCTATTCTCTTTCTTCACTCCTTCTTCCACCATCGCCGGTGGCTACACTCCTTCCCTTTCTTCCTCTTTCTCAGTCATTGTCCGGCAGCCGGCGGTGGTGCAGATTTCTGTCCGGTGACAGCATGGTGGAGGTCGCCGCCAACACCTCTTCCCTCAGGTTCACGGTGAGTGCTGAGATTTTCTTCTTCTTCATCCTCTTATTCTTCTTCTTCTTCCTCTTCTTCATCCGATTCATTTACTTCTTCTTCTTCTTCTGATTTTTTTAGTTCTTCTTCTTCATCCTCTGCATCTTCTTCTTCTTCTTTCATCTTTAGCTTCTTCTTCTTCTTCTGATATTCTTCTTCTTCTTCTTCTTCAGCTTCGTTAATTCTTTTTCTTCATCTTGTATTTCATTTCTGATTGTGATGTTTTACTTCTGAAAAAAAAAAACGGGAATAAATAGATCAAAATACAGATTATGTAGTTGTTCTGGTTTTTATCAATTACAGATTTGTTCAATTTTTTTAGATTTGAGTTCCTGTTATGTTTTTTTTTTTCTTTCGGTTGTTGTTTTTCATTCATTAAGTTTACTCTTTTGCATTAGTTAATATCATGTTTACTTTCATTGAATTTCTGATTTTTTTAGTTTGGCATATTCTGTTTTACATTCTTTCATGTAATTGTCTGTTTGATTTTTGTGTTGCTGCTATAGTCTAGGTTAGATCGATTTTTAATTTTTGTTCTGCAATTCATATTTGTTGTTTTCTTTTATTAAATTTACATATTCTTAGTTGCTTTCAATTCAATTGCTGTTTGTTGAATTTTACATTTCTTGTTGTTAGTTTAATTTTTCTGTTTTCTACACAATTAGTTGCCTTTCTTCTGCAATTTGTTCGTTTGTTTTTGTTCATTCTGAAATTCCTGTTTTTCATTAGTTTCTTATTATCTTAGTTGTTTTCTTGTAAATCATTTCATGTTTGCTTTTATTCTTGTAGCAGTTATTTTCTAATTCATTGTCTAGTATACATGTTATTTCTTCTATATCTGGTACTGCTCGTGTTCCTTTGAATTGTGCAGGATAGCATAGGAGTGGAGCGGAAGCGATTACGTGACACGAAGTACGAAGAATAAAGTCTTTTTACTTTTTAGTTTAGATTTAGGAATTTAAGTGGGTTTGTAAATATTGCACTTTACGCCCTCTGCGAAGGGTATTCATTTGTTGTAATAGTTAGTTGTTTTTACTTTTCTGAACATTTTACATTTCAAATAATTCGGTAATAAAGATTAGTTTAGACTTGTGTGTTTGAATACAACATATTCCCGTTCCCTGAGTTCGACCCGGTCTCATCCACTAGTGAGAACCGGTTTTTATTATTTGATGTCTGGTTTTCACATGCTTTTCATATAAAAATCTTTTCAAAATTACAACGATTTAAAAGAAGACATCATGTTTCTTATTTGTTCTTTTTGTTTCAACCCTAGAATAGATTCCGTGCATAGACCAGCACGTTAGATTAGGTTTTTTTTTTTGATTGATTCAGTTGAATCTTGCTTTTTAAGATTTTTTACCCAAATTGTGAAAATCGGCTAGATCCTCATCTAGCCGATTCTTCAAGTCTGTCCATCGTGTTTTACTGTGTTCTTTTTAGTGAAAAAAAATCATTTAAAAAGTTTGTTTTGATTTAGTTTAGTTGTGGGTTTGATTATTTAGTGTTTCAATTAAAAAGAAAAGAAAAATTGGCTAGACTAAATCTAGCCGATCTTTGGGTTTTCATAAGCTAAGTTTTGTAAAAAAAATTTTTGTGGTTCTACTTCAGGATCTGCGTTTGTTCATGTGTTTCCTACGAGTTCCATTTTCGTTTTAGGTGAGGATTGAGTCCATGTATTTCATGTGATTTGTTTTGCAATAGTCGTTGGATTGGGATTGAAATTAGTGAAGTGCGTGTGATATCATTGTGGATGTAGTGTAGTTTACTGTGTGGTTGCATTTTAACAGTCTTGTGAGGTTTTGTGATTCGAGTTTATCATGGTTGGGTCTTTCCAAATTTCGTTTTGATGTCTTAGTGCTTTAGGTGTTTTGTTTTATTAAGAAAAAAATACCAAAAATCGAGTGTTCTTGTGTTCTTGATTGTATTGATTGTTTAGCCGACTGCATGGTTGATATTTAGTTTAGTTTTTTAATATTCTCCATTGTTAATTCTTGTTTCCGGAAGTTAGATAGTTTTAGAAATAGATTTACTAGTTTTAATTTCATATGCTTTGTTCATTAGAATAGTTGTTCATATAATTTGATGTTTTCGATGTCTTTAGGATTTCCAGCATGTTATATGTCTTATTTATGCTGTCATTAGTTTAAATTAGTTAGTTCTAGTCAAGTTTTGATTTAGATTTGTTTTGTTTATCGTGGTGAGTCTTGTGTAATGTTTGCATTCATTTTTCTTAGTTAGAGAAAATTTTGTTTTAGTGTAAAACGATTTTTTTAGGTAATCTTCTTCCCCAAGGAGGGGCGGCAACCATTAGAGTTCCAATTGAGCTCTAGGCTATTTTAGGTAGGACTTAATTGTAATTAAGTAGAGTTATTAGGTTGTCTACATTCAATGTATTAGGAGTTTATTGCCTTAGACGTTTTTAGGAGTCCAATGAGGTAGGTGAGTTTTTAATTAGAGTAGCTCATTCAATTAATTTAGAAATTCGTGTTTTTCATTACTAACCTCTCATTATCCTAGGTAGGTCTTGAATTAGGGTAGCATTTACTTTTAGGAAATCGTGTTTTTCAAATTAGGTCTTTTCATTACTCTAGGTAGATTTTAAATTCTTTAGTTTAAATAGCCTCAATTAGTGTAGACGATTTTTGAGAAGGAAGGCAATTAATGCATTGAAATTTGGAAAGTTTTTGGGAAGAGTTAAGTTTCAAAAAAAAAAAAAATTTGTGTGGGGTATTTAAAGAAGGAATTAAATCTGGATTGTCTATTAATAGGGAGTTACGAATTGAGATTTGAAAAGGCATTTTGAAATTCAATTCAATTTCCAAATTAGATGTCCACGATTTCAAGAAAGAATTAATTGTTTTTAATTCTTGTTTGGAAAACCAAAATCGTGTAACTATATAGGTTGGACGGTTCGGCTTATCAAGAAAGGAGTAATTTCAATTTAATTCTGTTTTGGAAAGAAAAAAAATTCGTGGGATTCTCTAGGCTGGACTTTTCCCGTTTTCCAAGGGGACTTTAAAGCTATTAAAGGTTGTAACTCCCCATTAGAAGGATGATTTTTGTGAATTATCAATTTCCAAAATTATATTGGAGCCATTATTGCTTGCCTATCCCTCTAACCGTCTATAATAAGATAGAAGTAATTAGTGTAGTAAATTTAGTAGTTGTATTAACCCTAGTTCGTAATTAGGTCCTTATCTTAGGCGTGTTAAGTATAGAGTTATTAGATTAGTAGTTATTAATTAATTAATTAGATTTTTTTTTAGCATTTTACAAGTTGGTCATTGCTTAGTATAGTGAAGCCGACCTTAGCCAAACCCAACCCAACCTTGAGTCAACCGAACCTAGTTATTGAAACCTAACCTAACCTAGTCAACCTAGTTGACTTAGTTAGGTGTGCCGTGTGTCTAACCCAACTCGAACCCTAGCCTAAGTCTAAACCCTAGGTTAAGCTTAGTTGAGTCAAACCTAAACCCTACCTTACCCAACTCGAGCCTAGTCAAACCTAACCCAAGCTTGGGTCAACCAAGTCCAACCTAACCTAGTCTTAGTCCAACCTAAGGTGAGTCAAGACCGAGTCTAGGTCGAGTCAACCTTAGTCCGAGCCTATCTTATCCAACCTAACCTAAACCGAGCCCACCTAAACCAAACCGACCTTAGTTGACTAAGTCAACCCTAAACCGAGTCCAACCTAGTCTTAGTTCAACCTAACCTAGTCAAAACCAACCTTAGTTGAGTTAATCCAAACCGATCTTAGCTAAGTCAAAACCTAGCCTAGTCAAAACCGAGCTCATCCAAGCCAACCCGAACCGAGTCAAGTCAAAACCGAGCCTAGTTGAGTCAACCGAGTAAACCTAACCCTAACCTTATCCTAAACCAGCAACCTTTGTTCTTTAGTAGACTAATTTAATTTAAGTGTACTTTATTTTTTTTATTTTAGACTAAGTAGTTTAGTTATTTGATGTAGTAGAAGTGGGTGTGCGTATATTTTACTTGTTTCGTGTATGTGAGCTGTGTTTTGTGATTGTTTTACTTATAGTTAGTTATTATTTAACATAGTAGTTTGGATTGCATTTCCTTGAGGAGCATAGTTGCATTTGCATCGTTAGTTAACATAGCTTTAGTCACAATTTGCTTATCGTATTTCATTCGTCATGCATTTAGCATAATTGTAATATTCATCTGCATATACACTGTTATTCAGTGTCATTTAGATTGCATTAGGTCTAATTTGCATTTTATAGTGTTTAAATAGATTCATAAAGTGAATAGTGCACTCAAAGAAAAACCTGATTTTTGCCCTGTCGCACAAGCGTTATTTTCTGTGTAAAAATTTCATGTTTTCCAAAAATTCTTTTTCTGTTCACTTTAGTGGCGTGTTATCTGACTGAAGACCAAATTTCAGCTCTTTCGGAGTTGATTTGGTCTGATTTTTAAGCGTTTTGCGAAAACCGCTTTTTCTGGTTTTTAAATTACAGGACTTTCGATATCCTGAATTTTCCCAGATTTGAAACGATTATATCTGGAGTTTCAGATATTGTTTTTTCATTCTGTAAAAACTTTTAGATTTTTTAATCTGTCAGTTGCAGAACAGAACAAATTTCGGAAAAATCGGACCTCGTTTGCCCTGTCAAACTGTGGTTTTCTGATAACCTGTCAGAAATCTATTTTACACTAGTTAGGGGCATTTTCATAATTTCATTAGTTTCGGCATTTTAGACCTGTTTTCAGTAGTTTCTGCATTTTAGGAGCTGCATAATCATCATACAGCATTAGTAGAAGTAATTTAACTAATTTTAGAATTAGTTTAGTACTTTATTTAATTATTGTCTGATAATTAGCATTTGTTTTATTAATTTCGTAAAATTAGACTTAGTTTTATTTATCGTTTTCATTGTTAGATTAAAATACTAATTTGGTATTTTCCTTCATTTTTAGGTTGAAAAGCATACTTAGTTTCCAGGGTTATTGTCCAAGTGCGAAGAGTGAATAATTGGCGAAAAGACGGAAATACCCTTGGTGTGGAGCAGAAGACTTAGTTGCTTTTTCATTTTCATTTTAGTGATTAATTGTAGTTGTATTAACTTTATAATTGTAGATTAACATTTGTAATTAATAAATTAAATTTTACAGAAATATCTTGATTAATTCATGTTCCCTGAGGATTCGACCTGTACTTACCACTTTGTGGAAAGTCGGTTTTTATACTTTTGGTTGACGATTTTTCAAAGTTTTATTGAAAATAATTGTTTTAAAAAGATCATTTCAAAATATCAACCAACATGCCTGAATTCTCTGTGCATTTAGGATAGAACACGATTTTGATGATTTCACTAAGTCAAGCACAATTTTGGTCCTTTATTCGATTACCCCTGTTAAAGGCGGCAGGAACGGTCGAACCTCGTACCGACAGGTCGAGCCCCATCTCATGGATTTTCCCGCAATTTTCAAAATGGAGGCGAGTATTTCAAAACAAATTTCCAAAATCCGGTCAAGTTTGAAGCGCGAAAGCATTTTCCCCTCTCTCTTCCGCAAGGAAGGGAAGACGGGAAACATTTCGCGACGATAACATGAGTACAAAACTTATAACATGATTATTAGAAAATAATGCTCAAACCAATACAGTGATGTATTAAACTGAGTACATACGGGTGGCATGAGACATTGAAATTTGTTTCAATGTATAAATGAACAGAGTATGTGCAATATACAAAAATGAAATTCAGATCTGTTAGGTCTAGACCCAAAGTATCTTAACGCTAATGAAAAAAAATATTTCCCTCTCAAATTCAGTACGTGTGCGTGGGTGAGTATTCAATAGATTTGTTGCACTGAGACTTGGTTCTTGTAGTTGCATAATAGTATCTCAGCAACATTCATCTTGATGAGATTTGTTTTGATAGTAGTTACCTGGGTTCACAAGTGGGAAAAAATATACATCTGTCTCTAAGCATCGGGCTACGTGGTTATACACCCCAGCATGCATATCCACGACACAGGATAAGGGGGGTTTAACACCAAACGTCTGGTCCAAATGCTTAGAAGTAGGAGTTGCTCTCATATTACAGCAGGCCACAGGTCGGGATAAATCGACCTGTACGATTCCGGTTAGGAATAAGCCAATTCCCCTAGTAAAAATATTGACAGGGTGTAAGTGCATCGTTTGGACCAAAGTAAGTACGATTAAATGTATACAGAAATTTTTGAGAGAAGTGAGACCCTATTAGCTATGAAGTAGCCCAACGTCAGCTTGGTAAATCCATGGTCTGAGTAAGTACCATCTTGGGTCTGACCCTAGTGGTAAGGGCAGGTCGTGACCCACTTCGCAGGGTAGCACATGTTGCTCCTGCTGGTGTTGTCAGCACCACTTGTTCCAATGGCACCGCTAGAAAGTCGCGACCTGTACACACGTTGTCGATGGTTAAAAAAAAATTACATCCTGGAAATAACCTGCATACATAATGTGTTAGTGGATTTCTCGATTGAGCCGATCAGCTTACATGACCTTCATGCATATCATTGAATCAATCAAAAAGATAAATAAATAAATTCTAGTTTTCATGTAGTTGCAGCGAGTGCGACTCTACTATGAACGAAAACCTGTCATGGGATTCATGATAGTCACATTATACTACATGCAAACCTACAGCTGCCATTGAACTTATATAACTTTCATGTGACAGTATATGCAAGAGCTCGTAGTATCATGTGGAAGCACCTATGAAGAGTTATGTGCCATGAAGGCGTACGAATAATAGGGTACGAAAGCGTACACCCTAGCCTAGATAGAAAATAAAATACAGAACATCAAGTATGTATATATATATATATATTACAGAAATATATATATATATATATATATATATATATATATATATATATATATATATATATATATATATATATATGTGGGTAGGTCTCAACGACCATTGCCAAGTTATCACTGGTAATTTGTCACACATGATTGAATATGCATACCTATCAAGAATGCACGATCTTGTTCATGACAAAGAGAAAGGTGAAAATTATGATAGTATAGAGTATTGTTTCTGACGATGAATACAAATCCACTATCTAAATTATGACGGTCATATTTCAAACCTACTAGGAACCTTAAGCCGCCATAAGATTTTCTTATGAAACATGTGTTGCATTTGAGATTCACTATTATGCACATACTCAGAGTGGGTCTGAGATTTTCTATCATGTACATACATTAGCTATGGTAAAAGCATATGGTAGTACACATGTTTGGATAATATGCCAATTTTATTATATGCTTATGAAAAGAATGTTAAACGTATTGATGCATATGACAAGTGAACGAGATAGCAATGAAGTATTCATATTGATTATAGTTTTGTATGTGACTTGTTAAATGCATATGCCTTTTATAACTAATCAATTAAGGAAGACCACGTGGCATGGTGGTACAATATTGAAGCTAGGCGTACAAAACTCTTGTGGTGCCATGTGGACACTTATGATATGAATTGATTTCATGGTAATTGCATGAAAATGATTATTTCCATGTTCAGAGACGATTTGTATATGTTGTTTGAAGAGAAAATGCTAAATAAAGGGCATTTGACATGCCAAGATCAGGCGAAAGTTTAAAAAAATCAAGCTTGCGGTCTGCGGGACCATCGTAGTGCCACACGAACACTTAAGAACTGATAAAGTTGAATGATGTTATGTTGCGGCGTAACCAGAGGGGTACGATATGTATACCCTAGCACCAAAAACAAAAGCTAAATTAATACCTGATGACATAAATGAAAATTCTAGATACTAAGTATACCTGACCACGGTATATGTTACTGGTTTTCCGGGATACTGGGTATACCTGACGACGGTATATGTTACTGGTTTTCCAGGGCTCTGAGTACACCTAGAAGACGGTGTATGTTACCGGACCCATGGTCTACCTTGGAGAGGGTAGATGGTACAAGCTCCGAGGGACAATTTTGTTTTTTGTGAGAGCGAGGCGTCTCACCCGGTCCCCAGTCCTCGAAGTTAGGGAGCCAGGACTACCAATTCGTCCTAGGTGGTAGATCCAAGTCTTCTGCAGAAGTACAGGGTGCATCTTAATTCTAGTTCTAGCCATTGGGGAGTACTCTCTCGGTCATGAACCGTCCCCTTTGGATATCCGTACGGCTAGTCACCCGGGTTATAAAATAATAAACCCCCGTGTGGTCTCAGTCTGCTACGATGTCGAATGCCTGTGCGTACCCACAGGGTAATTAAAAAGATGAAACATAAAGTTAGTGCATTAAGAATGATCTGTAAGTAGATGCATACTGCTCGATGTTGAAATTGTTGGAGTAAGCCATGACTCCTGTAGAGCATGATTCAAATCACTTTTCCTTTACATGGAAATTGTGATAACTTATGAACGATGGGTTGAACATTGATGTTTGTGCTTTATGCACACTTTACATGAAATGCTTAGTTAAATCAGGTACACATCTGCATTAGTTCTACAGTTGTTATTACTTATATGAATATGGTTTATGCATATGATGGATTGTGCTTTGATATTGATGAAAATTATTCATGAAATACTCGACTTTAGTGACCTGTACATTTATCACTTATTAAATGGTTAATAGTTCTATCTAAACTTGTTGCACATATACTTGTACAGATGACACTGTGCACATTCATATGGATATTATGCTTCTTACTCAGACGTGGTAGTCTGACTCCTTCTGGATTAATATTTTCAGGAAAACTGTATGGCGAGCAATTGTGGTCGTTGCTACGGACAGTGCTATGTGACCATATCTTCTTCGAATGTTTTGAGGATTTCTGACTTGTAATAAATCTTCAAGTTGTAAATGATAACTTGTATTATTTCAATGCAAGAATTTATTTTACTTAAATGCCTAGAGTCTGTGCTATTACTTGTAACCCGCCCAAATAATTTGACTAAGGATTTAATAAAGCTTTTCCGCTGTTGTTTAGAAAAAAATTTAAAGCTAAATATTTGGGGCGTTACAATTATGGTATCAGAGCAGGACAAAAAAATATGGTTCATGGCCTTCCAGCGACCCTGCAAGAGCTCTGAAAGTATATAGTATTTGAATTATGTTTTAAATTCCTGAAGAAATTGATTTATTATATGAAAATCGAGAACCTAGATATGTTGCTTGAAACATCATTCAATATTTGTTGTGATCAAGATATGCAAGAGACATATGTTATCTTGTTGTTCGACTAGATGGCTAGAGGAGCTAGGTGTGATGATCTCCTAGTTTCACTAAACACTTTACTATGGTTGTGACATAATAGGCAACCCCAATACCAAGTCAGGATTAATGCTTTAGATTGAATCTCGATTGAATGGTGATAAGTCTTAGAACTTAGGTTTGACTAATTTCAGTTCATAAAGCCCTACACATAGATATATAAGTTTTGTTGGATATAGATCTCACAAATTTGTATACATATTGATCCTGCATCCAATACCAAACTTTAATCGAATCTTATCAGGAATATACGATCTGATGAATCGAGATTAGATACGCGTTGAACACTGAATCATATCTGAGTCTGGTGATATCTTTAGGTCATATATCACTTTCTACTAAATAAAGACTATAATGGTCTAGGTAGGGATTGTGGATACCCTGAATAAGACTTTAAATAAGACACACGGTTTAAAATTCAATTGATTTTGAAATTTTTCATTAAGTATGACACACGTAGTAAGATATCCCAATCCAATTGTTTAATCCTTGTAACGAATTTCGCAGACGAAATTCTTTTTAGGGGGAAAGGATGTAAAACCCGTAAAATTTCGATAATTATCAAACTAAGTAAAGGATAAAATCCTTTGAAATAAATACGATAAAATGATGTTGAGTCGACCCAAATGGATCTTGTATCCAAACTGGATCAAAAGGATCCAATAATTGGCTTCGGATATGATGTATGGATTCAGATCTTGGATGGATCTGAAACCCAATTAAAATCCAAGTTTTTGTTTTCAATTATAACTAAATTCGCAAAGCACATCTCGAAAGTTTTATCTCTTACGAATATCACCCTCGTTATGACCATGTCTTATCGATATGCGCATTTCAATAATTCACATGAAATAACAAGAGTTTTTCCTCGTTTGGGTCCCAAATTCGGGGATTTACTAGTCTTAGATTTTATGAATTTGACTTATGATTCTCGGGAATTGATTCTTCATAAATAGTACTCACACCACTTCATACGTCTTACTTAGGCGATTTCGGACCTCGCTTATCATCAAAGTAGTTTTAGTCGCAAAGAAGTGCAACCAAGTAAGAGTTGGCGCACTGGTATGGTTGGTTGCCTCAACAGAAAGAGAACGTGAGTCGAATCCCCATGTATGTCAGAAAATTTGTTAAAAACCTTTATTTTGTAAATTGCATCAAAAGATTATAAAAGAATTATAGTTGCAAGAAAGAGCAACTAAAGAGGAGTTGGCGCATTGGTCAGGGCAATGGACTTACAAAGTGGAGATCACAGGTTCAAATCCCATAGGTAACATAATGCTTTTTATGTAGAAAATGTTTTTGGTTGGTAATATCATTCTGCCACAACGAGATTAAATACATTAATGTTGCAAGGTATTGCAACGAAAAACATCATGGTACACTGGTGGGAAACGTTTGCCCTTATGGTGGAGACCTGAGTTTGATTCCCCCTGTGCACCAACAAAGAGGGTTATTTTTTTATAAAAATAAAATATATTTTTATATTTTTTGGAATTTGAAATTAGAGAGGACGTTACCCATTCCCATTTAAGACGGTTTTAAATATGGAATGGGGTGGCACACGAAGTGGACTGGGCGTTTTTCCCAAAAAGGAAAGCCCCAACCAAATTTAATAAGATTTTTAATCAATAATGAACTTGGGAGGGGGAAAGAACGTTTGGGAAAATCCTTTAATGAGGAAGGTGAAGAGGCAGCATCAAGAATGGAAAATGGCCTGCCGTTTTGGGAAGGCTGTAATGAAAACGAAGAAAAAAAATGGTAGTTGGTGAGACTTTACAAAATTTGACCTTCTGGAGATCAATCTTTCTATCGCTTCATATTTTCCATTATCAACCGAGGTTTCTCCATTTTCGTTCTAACCTCACCTCCATTAGCTCTGAGGGAAACCTTGCAAGGAATCGTTCGACGCACGTGAGGAGTAGAAGCAAGATAACCTCCGAACTATGGTCTTCAACGAGTCGTTCCTTTACCATTAGAGACGAGAACCAGGCTGTTTTTGTCACTACGAGAAAAAAAAATGTGAGAGGTCGAACAAAGCTCAAATACAGATTTTTCTATCTTCACAAGGTAAGGGGCCTTGTATCACTATGCATGTGTTTGGTGTCTTGTGAGACACGTATGTTGCAGATCTTTTGAAAATGCGTAGGAAAATGCATACGTCTAGCTGTATAAAATAGCCATGGTGTTTGTTGATTTCCTCATGTGAAGTTCTGAATTTTTCATTTTTGTTCAGCCATGTCATTGTTTGGCATAAAATGTGTAGTTAGTGTTTGTCGATTTTCTCATGTAAAGTTCTGGAATTTTCATTTTGTTCAGCCATGTCATTGTTTGGCATCAAACGTGTAGTTAGTGGTTGTCAATTTTCTCATGTGGTAAGTTGCTAAAAGTTTCATTTTTGATCAGCACGTATTAGTGATGAAATTATTAATCAAGCCTATGGATTTGTTCATGTTAGAAAACAGGATATTTTCCAGTAGAAAAAAAATGCATGATTAGATGCTCATAGTGTCATAGTGTGTGCACTATTATGTTTCTAGTATGTAGGTTACTTAGATATGGGCAAACAGAAAATAGATATGCATGACCATATCTCATCGGGTGATAAATTGTACATTATCATATTATTAGGGTGAGAATAATTATATATCTATGAAAATCAGAAATAAAGAGGTAAGATCAGATTTTTATTGTAATTCATTAATGGTGACATCTCCCAACAACCACCAACGTAATAATATTTAGTACAAAACTTATAACATGATTATTAGAAAATAATGCTCAAACCAATATAGTGATGTATTAAAATGAGTACATACGGGTGGCACGAGACATTGAAATCTGTTTCAATGTATAAATGAACAGAGTATGTGCAATATACAAAAATGAAATTCAGATCTGTTAGGTCTAGACCCAAAGTATCTTAACGCTAATGAAAAAAATATTTCCCTCTCAAATTCGGTACGTGTGCGTGGGTGAGTATTCAATAGATTTGTTGCACTAAGACTTGGTTCTTGTAGTTGCATAATAGTATCTCAGCAACATTCATCTTGATGAGATTTGTTTTGATAGTAGTTACCTGGGTTCACAAGTGGAAAAATATATATATTTGTCTCTAAGCATCGGGCTACGTGGTTATACACCCCAGCATGCATATCCACGACACAGGTTAAGGGGGGTTTAACACCAAACGTCTGGTCCAAATGCTTAGAAGTAGGAGTTGCTCTCATATTACAGCGGGCCACAGGTCGGGATAAATCGACCTGTACGCTTTCGGTTAGGAATAAGCCAATTCCCCTTGTAAAAATATTGACAGGGTGTAAGTGCATCGTTTGGACCAAAGTAAGTACGATTAAATGTATACAGAAATTTTTGAGAGAAGTGAGACCCTATTAGCTATGAAGTAGCCCAACGTCAGCTTGGTAAATCCACTAGCACATGCTGCTCCTGCTGGTGTTGTCAGCACCACTTGTGCCAATGGCACCACTGGAAAGCCGCGACCTGTACACACGTCATCGATGGTTAAAAAAAAAATTACATCCTGGAAATAACCTGCATACATAATGTGTTAGTGGATTTCTCGATTGAGCCGATCAGCTTACATGACCTTCATGCATATCATTGAATCAATCAAAAAGATAAATAAATAAATTCTAGATTTCATGTAGTTGCAAAGAGTGCGACTCTACTATGAACGAAAACCTTTCATGGGATTCATGATAGTCACATTATAATATATGCAAACCTACAACTGCCATTGAACTTATATAACTATCATGTGACAGTATATGCAAGAGCTCGTAGTATCATGTGGAAGCACCTATGAAGAGTTATGTGCCATGAAGGCGTACGAAAGTGTACACCCTAGCCTAGAGAGAAAATAAAATACAGAACATCATGTATATATATATATATATATATATATATATATATATATATATATATATATATATATATATATATATATATATATATATGTAGGTAGGTCTCAACGGCCATTGCCAAGTTATCACTGGTAATTTGTCACACATGATTGAATATACATACCTATCAAGAATGCACGATCTTGTTCATGACAAAGAGAAAGGTGAAAATTATGATAGTATAGAGTATTGTTTCTGACGATGAATACAAATCCACTATCTAAATTATGATGGTCATATTTCAAACCTACTAGGAACCTGAAGCTGCCATAAGATTTTCTTATGAAACATGTGTTGCATTTGAGATTCACTATTATGCACATACTCAGAGTGGGTCTGAGATTTTCTATCATGTACATACATTAGCTATGGTAAAAGCATATGGTAGTACACATGTTTGGATAATATGCCAATTTTATTATATGCTTATGAAAAGAATGTTAAACGTATTGATGCATATGACAAGTGAACGAGATAGCAATGAAGTATTCATATTGATTATAGTTTTGTATGTGACTTGTTAAATGCATATGCCTTTTATAACTAATCAATTAAGGAAGACCACGTGGCATGGTGGTACAATATTGAAGCTAGGCATACAAAACTCTTGTGGTGCCATGTGGACACTTATGATATGAATTGATTTCATGATAATTGCATGAAAATGATTATTTCCATGTTCAGAGACGATTTGTATATGTTGTTTGAAGAGAAAATGCTAAATAAAGGGCATTTGACATGCCAAGATCAGGCGAAAGTTTAAAAAAATCAAGCTTGCGGTCTGCGGGACCATCGTAGTGCCATACGAACACTTAAGAACTGATAAAGTTGAATGATGTTATGTTGCGGCGTAACCAGAGGGGTACAATATGTATACCCTAGCACCAAAAACAAAAGCTAAATTAATACCTGATGACATAAATGAAAATTCTAGATACTAAGTATACCTGACCACGGTATATGTTACTGGTTTTCCGGGATACTGGGTATACCTGACAACGGTATATGTTACTGGTTTTCCAGGGCTCTGGTTACACCTAGAAGGTGGTGTATGTTACCGGACCCATGGTCTACCTTGGAGAGGGTAGATGGTACAAGCTCCGAGGGACAATTTTGTTTTTTGTGAGAGCGAGGCGTCTCACCCGGTCCCTAGTCCTCGGAGTTAGGCGGCCAGGACTACCAATTCGTCCTAGGTGGTAGATCCAAGTCTTCTGCAGAAGTACAGGGTGCATCTTAATTCTAGTTCTAGCCATTGGGGAGTACTCTCTCGGTTGTGAACCGTCCCCTTTGGATATCCGTACGGCTAGTCACCCGGGTTATAAAATAATAAACCCCCGTGTGGTCTCGGTCCACTACGATGTCGAATGCCTGTGCGTACCCACAGGGTAATTAACAAGATGAAACATAAAGTTAGTGCATTAAGAAAGATCTGTAAGTAGATGCATACTACTCGATGTTGAAATTGTTGGAGTATGCCATGACTCCTTTAGAGCATGATTCAAATCAGTTTTCCTTTACATGGAAATTGTGATAACTTATGAACGATGGGTTGAACATTGATGTTTGTGCTTTATGCACACTTTACATGAAATGCTTAGTTAAGTCAGGTACACATCTGCATTAGTTCTAAAGTTGTTATTACTTATATGAATATGGTTTATGCATACGATGGATTGTGTTTTGATATTGATGGAAATTATTCATGAAATACTCGACTTTAGTGACCTGTACATTTATCACTTATTAAATGGTTAATAGTTCTATCTAAACTTGTTGCACATATACTTGTACACATGACACTGTGCACATTCATATGGATATTATGCTTCTTACTCAGACGTGGTAGTCTGACTCCTTCTGGATTAATATTTTCAGGAAAACTGTATGGCGAGCAATTGCGGTCGTCGCTGCGGACCTATGTGACCATATCTTCTTCGGATGTCCTGAGGATTTCTGACTTGTAATAAATCTTCAAGTTGTAAATGATAACTTGTATTATTTTAATACAAGAATTTATTTTAATTAAATGCCTAGAGTCTGTGCTATTACTTGTAACCCGCCCAAATAATTTGACTAAGGATTTAATAAAGCTTTTCTGCTGTTGTTTAGAAAAAAAAAATTTATTCCAAAATTTTAAAGCTGAATATTTGGGACGTTATAGCATGACTGTGTAGCAAAATGTACCCCACGGTGTGGTAAAAGAAGTTTTTGACCGGTCACGAGCAACCAGTTTGATCTAATTATAGCCTGAGTACCCATCCATAAAGGAAAATATGGCATGGCCCGCCGTGCTATCGATCAAGAGATCGATGTTGGGAAGTGGATAATCATCTTTTGGGGTGGACTTGTTGAGATCCCTGAAATCATTGCAGATTCGGACTTTGCCATTCTTTTTGGGAACTGCTACGATGTTTGCCAACCAGTCCGGGTAGTCAATGGTCCAGATGAATCCTGCCTTTAACAACTCCTCAAGTCCTTCTTTAACTTGTGGTGCCACGCGGGGATCCATCTTCCTTAATTTCTGCTTGATTGGCTTGCAGTCCATCTTTAGTACAAGACGATGTTCGACCAGCTTGGGGTCTAAGCCTAGCATATCCTCATAAGTCCAAGCGAAGACTTCTTGATGTTGTTTGAGAAAATGGATGAGCCTTTCCCTCTCATCTGAACTTAAGGTGGAACCAATCTTGAGGATTTTCGGATCATCTTCTGAACCAATATTGATATCCTCTGTCGGATCTTAAACCAACGACGACGGTTCATCCTGCTTCTGAATACTGGAAAATTATGGCAATTCTTGAATCGCTGAGTCGAACTCTGCTAACTCCTCGATCTGCCCTGTTACCTTGCTGACCTCTGCCCCTGCCTTTGCCTTGCAAATTCTGGTCAGCTTAGATTTATTTTGGGAAAAATTGGGATTGATAACAAGCCTTTTGAGAAATTTAGGAGTCATGATTCTGGCAATCCTGAAAAGCGCAAAGAAGGTTTTTTGAGAAAAATGAAAAGATAGCCTTTTGTACAAAAACACAAAATGGTGACATAGAAAAAGATATAAGCAAAGAATCATATACGTCAAGATGTGAAGAGAAGATCAAAACTTCATTGATTGATTACTGAAAACAGCCACTCGGTATTTATAGACGACTCGAGGAAGGAAAACTGAGACTGAGTTGTCCCTATAAGATAACAGAAAAATAGAAAAAGAAAACAGAAAACAAAGGCATTGTCTTCATTCTGTCCCTCTGATGAAGGTGGTTCTTCTGCCTGACGACTGGCCAGTGAAACCCATACCTGCACCAGTGATATGTTGACCATGGATAATTGGCTCTATCATGCCATCCTCGTTCTTATCAAGGCCCCTGAAGGGCTGGTAGCCATGCTTCATCAGCAGATCAAATCCCTTCTTGATTTTCGAGAATTGAGGGAAAAGAGGGTGATCTTTAAAAGAAGTGCAATTAAGGTGCCCGCCCAGCTTGAAGAAACGAGGGCTCTGCCACTGTACCACTGCGGTGACATTCTCTATTGGTTGGACTTCTTTCAGCTTCAGCATGTCCAAACTTTCACTCAAATTAATCTCATCGACCTCCCGAATGCTTGGGATGTCGGCAATGAAAGTAGGACGGGGAATCATTGGTTGTGGGAGTCTTTCCTCCGGATCTTCTCCCAAGATTGTGGTAATCATGCCTCCTTTTGACCATTTGATGCATTGGTGAAGGGTCGAAGGAACGACATTGGCATTATGAATCCAGGTGCGCCCCAGCAGAAGGTTGTATGTGGGTGGTACATTTACCACGTGAAACAGAACAGTATGTACTGAATAGTTGATGAAAACCTCAAGAAAAATCTTCCCTTTGGTTGTATGTCTGTGGTTGTCAAAACCATAGATTGTTATCGAATCTGGAGTATATTCTTCTTCTTTCAGGCCCAAGGCCCTGGTTGTCATCTCCGAATAGATGTTGAGGTTGCTGCCTCCGTCTACAAGCACATGAGGGACAGTCATGCCCCTGGTTCGCACCACTATGTACAAAGCATTATTGTGGAATGAGTGAGGCTTTGGCAAATCCTCATTTGAAAATGTAATTGGTGCATTCGTCATTGCTTGGTTGACGATCTGAGCCATGTCCTGCGAAGTTGTGCTTGGTTTGACTTTGATTTTTCGCAACAGATCTTCCAGAACTTGCTGATGTTCCGGGGAAGCATGGGTTAAATCCAAAATGGCGATGTTCGATAGTGTCATGATCAGTTTCTGAATTGATTTCGATGTCTCACCCTTCTTTGAAGCTGCCTTGATGAAGCACTTCAGAATCCTGGGAGTTTGCTTGGCGACCTCTGTTGTCACCTTTGCTGGTTCATTTACTGACTTTTTGCTGCTAGAAAATGAAGTGATATCCTCCCTCTTGGTGGAAGACTGTGCCTGTCGTAGGACTAGGACCTGATGTTGGTCCTGAATGTCTTGGCTAGAACATGGCTGAATGTTGTTCTGGAGAAAGACTGCCTGCTCTGAAATCACTGAAGCTGAATGTTTAGGAAAGGGTTTGGACAAAATCTCGGGTTGTTGTTCGTCCTCGTCCTCAATCAATAAATTTTTGCCGATATAGTCTTGGATGATGTTCTTGAGGACAAAACAATGCTCTGTGTCATGTCCGACAGTCCGATGAAATTTGCAGAATTTATCCATCCATTTTCCCATAGAAACTGGAGGATCTGCTACCTTGGGGAGTTTGACCATCCCCTTTAATAACATATACTCGAGGATATCTTCCCGAGATTGTTCCAAAGCTGTGAATTCCCGATCATAACTCCATCCATCATGCTCCGGTTTCTCTTGCTGCCTTGCTTCAGGCTGCTGTACTGGCTGGGCCGGCTGTGGCCTAACGAATTTTCCTTTTTGGGCTGCAGAGTTCGTTCTTTCGGCCCTAGAGTGTCCTGAATCTTTGCGGCGATTTTTCTTGTTTTTCTTGTTGCTAGTGTAGCTGCTACTGCCTGAAAATTCTGTAGAATATGCAAGGTTACCTCGAACAAAGGGGTAACCTTCATAGAGGCCATTGTCTAGTCCTGTTTGGAGCCATTCGGCTCTCTCAATCAACTTAATGAATGACTTAGCAGAAGATGTGGAAATGAGATTCCTCAGAGGCTGGGCAAAGTTATTCAAAATAATTTGCAGCGCATGTTCATCTGGGATGGGAACCTTCATTCTGTTACAGGTGCTCCTCCACCTGTGGATGAACTCACCAGCTCTTTCATTCTCATTCTGCTTCAGATTGTTTAAATGGTTGAGAGTTGGTGAGGCTTCAACATTGAACATGAAGTGCTCGATGAAAAGATTTATGACTTTATCGAACTCTCGTAGTTTGATAGGGTTAATGTGGTCCGCATACCATCTACTTGTTGTTCCTTCTAGGCTGCGAGGAAAGCAAATGAACAGGGTCCTGTTGTCTTTCCTGAATCGGCTGCACTCTACATAGAACGTGGCCAAATGAGCCTTGGGATTGCCCGTTCCATCAAACTTGAGGAATTTGCGAGGGAGACTTTCCAGATTGTCATCCCCGTCTAGGCCATTGTAGAAATCTTCGCCAGAATAGGTATGTTTGCCTTTGCTCTTGGCCTGAATGTCCTTGATTGCCCGAGTCATTTCTCTCAATTGCTCGTGCATCGGATCCTCAACTGGAGTGGGTTTGTTCACAGATTCGGGCTCTGCGGTGATTTTTACAAACTGCCGCGGAGGATTCTGACTGTAGACAAAATGCTCTTCCTGTTCTGACTCTTTCTTTGCTGATTCTGAATCCTCAGAAGTGGTGTCAGGCTGGATCTTTTTTCTGACAATTCAAACCTATTTTTTCACAGCCTTCTTCTTTAATTTGCTCTTAGGAACGACCTTCTTCAGACTGGCCTCAGCTTGTTCTGACATCATTCTCGCCATCATTTTCTGAAACAGACCATACATGGCGGGATCAATATCATCTCCTTTATTCTGACCCTGTCCTCTAGCTGACTTGGGAGAGTCCATTGCTTCGATCTTGCTGTCATTGTGATGAGGGGTTGTTTCTTTTCCAGCTCTTGTCTGAACCATTCTGACAATGCCAATGATTTCTGCAAAATAAGGAAATGGTTAGAGCGCGGAAGAACTTTTTTTAAAACACAACTTTTGAGAAAGAGACGAGAACGGAGGAACTGATAAACAATAAGAAGGGATATCCCGTTACCAGGGATTGGGTCGTCACAAGGTTTGTGACAATTGCGTCATCATTCTTATGACAACAAAAATGTGTTTTATTACCTAGGCGAGGTCGTCAATCATGATAGAAGATATTTGAAGAAGAATAGAAGGAATGACCCATCGCTAGGGATGAGGTTGCCACGAGAATTGTGACCATTTTATAAAATACAAAAATTTTGGCCCAAAAAGCTCTTTAATAGAACAAAAGTTAAATTTTATTGATGATAAATTCAAAGACAAAGAGAAGGTGGGCAGACAGTTTGCCACCATTCTCGATATTCAGAAGTTACATTGGGTCCAGGAAATACAGACAAAGGAATGAAGAAGTCCCAAGTGTATTTGGTTACATGGTATGCCCCAGACCATTGATCCGACTGCAGATCGAATTTTGGCATGTGGCCCCGTCAGTAAGCGAGTGTTGAAACGAACCTGCCGTTGCGAGAACTGTCTGAGACATCTCTTTGGCTGATAGTCAACACAGAAGAAAGGGCCAAGCAACCTGTAGTGCTTGCTACGAGGATAAGTGTAATGAGGAACTGACTCTCGTCGGTCGAAGTAATCCCAAATGATCTTCTCCTGATGCAGACTCCCGATCGAAGCTCGATACTAGATAACTGTCTTTGGCTTCTTGCTATTGAATCTGTAGGAACTGGCTTTTGATGGCATGTGTCGCAGGAACCAAGACTACAGGGCATAAGTGCATCCTTCCACCAAAATGGTCTCTCCAAAGGCGAAACGAGCTAAGCCTCAGTAAAGAAAGGCTAAAGTTGTCATGGAAACTGAAAGTTGATGGGTCTGCTTGCTTCCCCATCTCGAAAAAGTTGGGCAACTCTGACATTGATGAAATTCTGACCGTCCTAGAAGAATGCTAATCCCACTATGCATAGGACCATGGCATGTTGGATTCTTTCTTTCGCTGCTCGAGACAAGGTGTCAACTTCCTCGTAGGCTCCATACTTGCGATAGAGTCCGAATAGGTCAATGAACTGACTTCTGTTGATCTTAGTGAGAGGCCAAGATCTGCTTCTTGTTGCCCTGGCTAATGCTTCTCGAACATCTATACCCTTGACATTGTTCAGGAACTTCTGCTCGACTGGATCATCTGGTTGACCAACTGGCTCTAGCAATCCCATGATGTCGTTGAACTCATCCATCAGCAGAGTCATCTCTCTCCATGAAAACCAAAATATGCAGGTTCGTGGATTCCACCGTTCTGCCATAGCTTGAATCAGACTGTCATTAATGGTCCGCTTGCCCACTGTTGATGCCATCTCCAATCCACAATCATCTAAGTGGTTTGGGAACATACGTGAGAAGGTGGCGAACCAAGAATAATACCACTGAGGGAAGAAGGAATGAGACGGGATAACCCGGTGATCTGGGGATCCATCCTTTATCTGACAGAAGACATGATCTCTGGGAAAGATAGCATCGAGGGAGTCGGACACCATCAGAATGATACTGAGGAAAAGAAGAATGAAGAGAATTAGATCGGATGCAGGACTTACGGATAGACTCTTGAAGAAGAGAAGAATAAATCCTGTAAATTTTTGAAAGATTTGAGGTAATTTTTTTTTAAAGAACTTTCCAGGGTTTTTAAAGAAAAGAAAAAAAATTGATCCAAAAAGAGAAAAGAATGTAGGTAAAGAAAAAATATACACCTGGGGTTTCTGAAAATAAAGGAGAAATTTTGCATAATATACTCAGGGTTTTAAAAAGGTTCGACATATATGTATAAGAGAATACGAGAAACATCGCATAACCACAGCTGCACAAACAAGGATGAGCACACAGCACGCCCTAAAGGCTGACTCTAAATGCAATATTTGAAATGGCTTGTAGAACCTTAATCCTAACTCTATGGTTCAGATCATCTGATTCCAATCAAGGTATGTCGATATATCCAAGCCAAAGCTCAAAGTACGTGGCATATAAAATATTTCTCTGGTTCTAAGGTAATGGCTTTCCAACATCCTTGAGCGCCTACTGATATACCTCGGACTATGGCCCTTAGGTACGTGGTAGGGGGCGCGAACCCAAATAAGTGGTCCAATTGTGAGTATCTCTCCTAAACTATGGTTCAGTGAGACAGCCCAGCAACGTGAAGACCGGGACAATATAGGTAGTGATGTTTTCAAAAATATGCTCAACATGCAAAAAAACAGAAATCTCTAATGTAAGTCCTAAAGAGATATAATTTAAATGAAGAGAAGCATATACTTGCATACATTGTTTGCATTCAATCCCTAGAATTGAGGAGAGTAGTATTTCAAACCTAAGTCTAAGTGAGCATGGAATAATCTCCTCAATGTGGTCCTACCAAACCATACTTAAATCCTATATGCATTGATGTCAACTAGGACAGAGTTTAGGCTCCTAAGGTTTGCATGGAAATGAAGCTGATATTGGAAGAATAAATACTTAGACAATATCAAAGCAAAGCAAAAGGCAAAAATTCGATCAGACGGAGACGGGTCCCATCACGGTCGCCAACTCCTGTGATCAAGCAAATTTTTTCCTCTCGTTCCTCTTTTCCTTTCTCTTTTGCCTTTCTAGCCTCTATTCCCTTTTTTAGGGGGAATAAAAAGATAGAAAAGAAGAGAGAAATGAGAAAAAGCGAGAAGAGAGAAGAACTCTTTTGCAAGGTCTCATCTGACCAAAATTTTGAAAAATGTTTTAAAATTACTCGCCTCCATTTTGAAAATTTTGCGGGAAAAGGGAAGAGACGAGATTCGCTCGTCGGTACGAGGTTCGACAATTCCTGGCACCTTTACCAGAGGTGATCGAATTTATGCTTTTTGCTTTGCTAAAATAACATCTAAGAATTTATTCTAAGTCCAAATGCACAAAGAATCATGCTTGTGCAATGAAAATGCAAAGATGTATGCTCTTTGAGAAAGTATTTAGGATTTTTCAAGTGATTCTCAGATGAATTTGATGATGGAATAAAGAAATGGTTTTTGAAAGTTGAATCTAACTTTAGAACTTGAGATAGATCTGAAAAGATATTTGAAGTTCTAAGCCTTGAAATAATCAGAGTTTTGGAGAAAATAAATTTTGATTTTGAAAAGAATGAAGAGAAAGGGAATTTAGAATTTGGAATTTTGAAATAAGAATGAATTTTCAAAGTCATCTTGGATTTTGAACTTGGATCGATTTTTGAGAATCGATTAAAAGAAAATTTTGGATCCAGGTCCTAAAAGAGGATTTGAATTTGAATTCAGATTTTGAGAAATAGATTAATTTTGGAAATGAGGATTGGAAAGAGATTTTGATCATAAATCTCGAATAGAATTTGATCTGAAATCTGGAATCTTAGATGGGTTTGCATCTGAAATCTATAATCCTAAATGGAATTGGATCTGGAATATGGAATCCAAAAAGTGGTTGAATTCTGGAATCCTAAATGGAATTGGATTCGAAGTCTGGAATCCTAAATGGGATTGAATTCGAAGTCTGAAATCCTAAATGGGATTGGATCCGAAGTCTAGAATCCAAAATGGAGTTCGATTCGAAATATGGAATCTTAAGATGGAGTTGAATCCAAAATCTGGAATCCTAAATTGAATTGGATCCGTAGTCTGGAATCCAAAATGAAGTTGAATTCTGGAATTTTAAATGGAATTGGATCTGAAGTCTGGGATCCAAAATGAAGATTGGATTTGGAAATCTGGATCCAAATTGGAATTGGGTTCTAATTTTGGAATTGGATTTTGAAAATTCAAATGGGATTTTTGAAGATGGATCTAGGTTTTAAAAAGCCAGATTGAATTTAAAACTTAGGAAAGAAAAAAAAACGAATTTTAAGATTCAGAATCAATCTCAAAACTTTGAATTTGAGAATCAAGACTCAATGAAAAATAAAGGCTAAACTTGATTTAAAGCTTGAGTTTTGAAATCAGAAGATGAATTAGAAATTTCAAAGTTTAAATTAAACTTTGAAATTGAATTTGAGGTATTGAATTGAATTTGAAATTTTAAAATTGATTTGAACTTTGAAATTTGATTAGAATTAGAAATTGAGTTTTGAATATACAAATAAAATTTCAAAGTCAATTTGGACTTTGAATTTGGAATCAAAAGATGAATCAGAAATTTCAAAGTTAAATTGAACTTTGAAATTGAATTTTGAGATGTTGAATTGAATTTGAAATTGAATCTGAAAATGAATTTGGAATTTTCAAAGTTGATTTGAACTTTAAAATTTGATTGGAAATTGAATTTTGAATACAGAAATGAATTTGAAATTTTAAAGTCAAATTGGACTTTGAGATTGAAAATGAGATAGAATTGAGAATGAAAAGATGAATTGGAATTTACAAGAATTGAAGATTGATTTGAGAAGTAAAGAAGATACTCAAAATCATTTGGATTTTGCGAAAGGATTTTGAAAATATGATGCAATTCTATCTTAGATGATGAAATGAATTAAAGAATGTGAAATTGTATTTTGAAGAGCATATTTCATTCTTTAAGTGAGTCAAAATAAGATTCAAGATATAATACATTCCTGACTATGGTCATTAAATGTATTACATAATAATCTATATTTAAACTCACATGAAGAATAAAACATATTTTGGTGCCTTTATAGAGTTTAAAAATGAAATTAACTCTCAATATATCCTGATTATGGACATTGATATATATTTTGAGCTAATTTTAAATTAACATTTAATAAAGGAAGAAAATATTAAAAAAAAATATGATGATTTTTGAAATAGATCTAGTGTGGATCCAATGTTATTCCATAAAAGATGAAAATCCTAAGTTTTGTTCACATCCTGACTATGGCCATTGATGCAAATCATCAACATAGGATTTAATCACCTCCTATTTAAAATGGTGCACGTGCCATTCGTGTTCCCATTTGTGGATTTTTGAAGTAGGAGAGAAGAATGATATGAAATAAGCAATTTAGGACATCTACAATGCTCATACATTCTATACTAATGCATAAATATAAAGTTTCTCATTATCCTTTAGTTATTACAATCCTGAAATTGGAGCTGAAATTCTTCAAAGTCCTAATCTAGGAAGGCAATATGAGTTTTCCATGATTTTCCTGCAAGGCAAAAGACTATACATAGTAGAGGATGCAAGTTCATATGACTATATCCATCTTAATGTGAAACACAGGTATGAAGTATTATGCTAAAGTGAACTGTATGTATGTATATACCTAGATATAATGCCTATATTAGGGAGACACTATATATATATATTTATAACAATGTATTAGACAAATGCCCCTTGTAGGAGGTATGCTATTTTATAGATGACAGGGAAATGCAAAGGTCGATGGAAGGAATCAGGTAGCCACAATAGTTGCAGCAAAGTACATGGTAAGTATGCTATGAGAAGGTGGACATCATCCGAATGTCGCTGTGTAGTAGCAGGTATGGAAGATGGGAAACATACTGGAGATGTGGGTTAAAAATGCAACAAAGGATGGCCTTGTCACAATGGGTTATAATATTGTTGTAGGTATGTGTGCACTGGTACAATGTACAGGTGCAGAGGAAGAGGGTGTGGATGTTGTGCATTTGAAATATTAGCGGAAAATATGAGGTGTTGCATTATGACAGTTGTGGATGAGGGAAGGGAGTGATGCTAGCTGCTACAGCTAGCAACCAATGGCAGCAAGTGCCATGGAGGGGATATGCACAGGTGTTAGCCTATATGGGCGAGTGCAGCAAGGCTGCACAGGAACGGTTGTAACTGGCATCACTAAGCGGGATGACAGTAATGCGACTATGCTATAGCAGGCAAGGAGGGTGATTGTGCCAACAATGTAGTGGAGGTTGTTAGGTTACAGCAGACAGAAGTGAGTTTATTGAACGTGACATAGCAAGGTTAATGCATGATGCTGCTATGGAAATAAGGGTACAAATAAACAGAAAAGAGGCGATAACAGAATTGCATAGCCAGTCTATCGCTAGAAAATAATAAAATTGATGTAAAAACCCTTAAAGCAAAAAAAAAATTGTGAAGGCACGATTAGTGCCATCAGATTGGTTAACAACAACCGCATATTCCTTCTTGATACATCACACAGTGCTTTGGTATCCTGAGCAATAACTCTGCTCGTCTCAACTCTCATAAATTTTGTAGAAAATCATGCCCACTATCTTTTTCCCCTGTTCCATGAAATATTTGCCACCACAACTTGATGTCCGTTGCAAATTGGCATTTAGATTTAACAATTAACTTTCTGTCTAGATTTGCTTTGACAGGAGAAGCCAGTTCATTTGTAGTCACTGGCTTGGTAGGGATAGCTGGTATATAATGTGCACTAAACATATAGAGAGTGCAATATGTAGCAAGCAAAACATGTCTTATAAAAAAAACAAAATCGATTTGTACGCTTTCGGTTAGGAATAAGCCAATTCCCCTTGTAAAAATATTGACAGGGTGTAAGTGCATCGTTTGGACCAAAGTAAGTACGATTAAATGTATACAGAAATTTTTGAGAGAAGTGAGACCCTATTAGCTATGAAGTAGCCCAACGTCAGCTTGGTAAATCCATGGTCTGAGTAAGTACCATCTTGGGTCTGACCCTAGTGGTAAGGGCAGGTCGTGACCCACTTCGCAGGGCAGCACACGCTGCTCCTGCTGGTGTTGTCAGCACCACTTGTGCCAATGGCACCGCTGGAAAGCCGCGACCTGTACACACGTCGTCGATGGTTAAAAAAAAAAAATTACATCCTGGAAATAACCTGTATACATAATGTGTTAGTGGATTTCTCGATTGAGCCGATAAGCTTACACGACCTTCATGCATATCATTGAATCAATCAAAAAGATAAATAAATAAATTCTAGATTTCATGTAGTTGCAGCGAGTGTGACTCTACTATGAACAAAAACCTGTCATGGGATTCATGATAGTCACATTATAATACATGCAAACCTACAACTGCCATTGAACTTATATAACTATCATGTGACAGTATATGCAAGAGCTCGTAGTATCATGTGGAAGAACCTATGAAGAGTTATGTGCCATGAAGGCGTACGAATAATGGGGTACGAAAGCGTACACCCTAGCCTAGAGAGAAAATAAAATACAGAACATCAAGTATGTATATATATATATATATTAAAGAATATATATATATATATATATGTAGGTAGGTCTCAACGGCCATTGCCAAGTTATCACTGGTAATTTGTCACACATGATTGAATATACATACCTATCAAGAATGCGCGATCTTGTTCATGACAAAGAGAAAGGTGAAAATTATGATAGTATAGAGTATTGTTTCTGACGATGAATACAAATCCACTATCTAAATTATGACGGTCATATTTCAAACCTACTAGGAACCTGAAGCCGCCATAAGATTTTCTTATGAAACATGTGTTGCATTTGAGATTCACTATTATGCACATACTCAGAGTGGGTCTGAGATTTTCTATCATGTACATACATTAGCTATGGTAAAAGCATATGGTAGTACACATGTTTGGATAATATGCCAATTTTATTATATGCTTATGAAAAGAATGTTAAGCGTATTGATGCATATGACAAGTGAACAAGATAGCAATGAAGTATTCATATTGATTATAGTTTTGTATGTGACTTGTTAAATGCATATGCCTGTTATAACTAATCAATTAAGGAAGACCATGTGCCATGGTGGTACAATATTGAAGCTAGGCATACAAAACTCTTGTGGTGCCATGTGGACACTTATGATATGAATTGATTTCATGGTAATTGCATGAAAATGATTATTTCCATGTTCAGAGTTGATTTGTATATGTTGTTTGAAGAGAAAATACTAAATAAAGGGCATTTGACATGCCATGATCAGGCGAAAGTTTAAAAAAATCAAGCTTGTGGTCTGCGGGACCATCGTAGTGCCATACGAACACTTAAGAACAGATAAAGTTGAATGATGTTATGTTGCGGCGTAACCATAGGGGTACGATATGTATACCCTAGCACCAAAAATAAAAGTTAAATTAATACCTGATGACATAAATGAAAATTCTAGATACTGGGTATACCTGACCACGGTATATGTTACTGGTTTTTCGGGATACTGGGTATACCTGACAATGGTATATGTTACTGGTTTTCCAGGGCTCTTGGTACACCTAGAAGACGGTGTATGTTACCGGACACATGGTCTACCTTGGAGAGGGTAGATGGTACAAGCTCCGAGGGACAATTTTGTTTTTTGTGAGAGCGAGGCGTCTCACCCGGTCCCCAGTCCTCGAAGTTAGGGGGCAAGGACTACCAATTCGTCATAAGTGGTAGATCCAAGTCTTCTGCAGAAGTATAGGGTGCATCTTAATTCTAGTTCTAGCCATTGGGTAGTACTCTCTCGGTCGTGAACCGTCTCCTTTGGATATCCGTACGGCTAGTCACCCGGGTTATAAAATAATAAACCCTCATGTGGTCTCGGTCCGCTACGATGTCGAATGTCTGTGCGTACCAATAGGGTAATTAACAAGATGAAACATAAAGTTAGTGCATTAAGAAAGATCTGTAAGTAGATGCATATTGCTCGAGTTTTAAATTTTTGGAGTAAGCCATGACTCCTGTAGAGCATGATTCAAATCAGTTTTCCTTTACATGGAAATTGTGATAACTTATGAACGATGGGTTGAACATTGATGTTTGTGCTTTATGCACACTTTACATGAAATGCTTAGTTAAGTTAGGTACACATCTGCATTAGTTCTAAAGTTGTTATTACTTATATGAATATGGTTTATGCATATGATGGATTGTGCTTTGATATTGATGGAAATTATTCATGAAATACTCGACTTTAGTGACTTGTACATTTATCACTTATTAAATGGTTAATAGTTCTATCTAAACTTGTTGCACATATACTTGTACAGATGACACTGTGCACATTCATATGGATATTATGCTTCTTACTCAGACGTGGTAGTTTGACACCTGGATTAATATTTTCAGGAAAACTGTATGGGGAGCAATTGAGGTCGTCACTGCGGACAGTGCTATGTGACCATATCTTCTTCGGATGTCTTGAGGATTTCTGACTTCTGATCAGGTATTGAATTGAATTTGAAACTTCAAAATTGATTTGAACTTTGAAATTTGATTAGAATTAGAAATTGAGTTTTGAATATACAAATAAAATTTCAAAGTCAATTTGGACTTTGAATTTGGAATCAAAAGATGAATCAGAAATTTCAAAGTTAAATTGAACTTTGAAATTGAATTTTGAGATGTTGAGTTGAATTTGAAATTGAATCTGAAAATGAATTTGGAATTTTCAAAGTTGATTTAAACTTTAAAATTTGATTGGAAATTGAATTTTGAATACAGAAATGAATTTGAAATTTTAAAGTCAAATTGGACTTTGAGATTGAAAATGAGATACAATTGAGAATGAAAAGATGAATTGGAATTTACAAGAATTGAAGATTGATTTGAGAAGTAAAGAAGATACTCAAAATCATTTGGATTTTGCGAAAGGATTTTGAAAATATGATGCAATTCTATACTAGATGATGAAATGAATTAAAGAATGTGAAATTGTATTTTGAAGAGCATATTTCATTCTTTAAGTGAGTCAAAATAAGTTTGAAGATATAATACATTCCTGACTTTGGTCATTAAATGTATTACATAATAATCTATATTTAAACTCACATGAAGAATAAAACATATTTTGGTGCCTTTATAGAGTTTAAAAATGAAATTAACTCTCAATATATCCTGACTATGGCCATTGATATATATTTTGAGCTAATTTTAAATTAACCTTTAATAAAGGAAGAAAATATAAAAAAAAATATATGATGATTTTTTAAAACGATCCACTGTGGATCCAATGTTATTCCATAAAAGATGAAAATCCTAAGTTTTGTACACATCCTGACTATGACCATTGATGCAAATCATTAACATAGGATTTAATCACCTCCTATTTAAAATGGTGCACGTGCCATTCGTGTTCCCATTTGTGGATTTTTGAAGTAGGAGAGAAGAATGATATGAAATAATCAATTTAGGACATCTACAATGCTCATACATTCTATACTAATGCATAAATATAAAGTTTCTCATTATCCTTTAGTTATTACAATCCTGAAATTGGAGTTGAAATTCTTCAAAGTCCTAATCTAGGAAGGCAATATGAGTTTTCCATGATTTTCCTGCAAGGCAAAAGACTATACATAGTAGAGGATGCAAGTTCATATGACTATATTCATCTTAATGTGAAACACAGGTATGAAGTATTATGCTAAAGTGAACTGTATGTATGTATATTCCTAGATATAATGCCTATATTAGGGAGACAATATATATATATATATATATATATATATATATATATATATATATTTATAACAATGTATTAGACAAATGCCCCTTGTAGGAGGTATGTTATTTTATAGATGACAGGGAAATGCAAAGGTCGATGGAAGGAATCAGGTAGCCACAGTAGTTGCAGCAAAGTACATGGATAGTATGCTATGAGAAGGTGGACATCATCCGAATGTCGTTGTGTAGTAGCAGGTATGGAAGATGGGCAACATACTGGAGATAGATGTGGGTTAAAAATGCAACAAAGGATGGCCTTGTCACAATGGGTTATAATATTGTTGTAGGTATGTGTGCACTAGTACAATGTACATGTGCAAAGGATGCTGTGCATTTGAAATATTAGTGGAAAATATGAGGTGTTGCATGATGACAATTGTGGATGAGGGAAGGGAGTGATGCTAGCTGCTACAGCTAGCAACCAATGGCAGCAAGTGCCATGGAGGGGATATGCACATATGTTAGCCTATATGGGCGAGTGCAGCAAGGCTGCACAGGAACAGTTGTAACAGGCATCACTAAGAGGGATGACAGTAATGCGACTATGCTATAGCAGGCAAGGAGGGTGATTGTGCCAACAATGTAGTGGAGGCTGTTAGGTTACAACAGACAGAAGTGAGTTTATTGAACGTGACATAGCAAGGTTAATGCATGATGCTGCTATGGAAATAAGGGTGCAAATAAATAGAAAAGAGGCGATAACAGAATTGCATAGCCAGTCTATCGCTAGAAAATAATAAAATTGATGTAAAAAACCTTAAAGCAAAAAAAAAAAATTGTGAAGATTAGTGCCCATCATATTGGTTAACAACAGCTGCAGATTCCTTCTTAATACATCACACAGTGCTTTGGTATCTTGAGCAATAACTCTGCTAGTCTCAACTCTCATAAATTCTGTAGAAAATCATGCCCACTATGTTTTTCCCCTGTTCCATGAAATATTTGCCACCACAACTTGATGTCCGTTGCAAATTGGCATTTAGATTTAACAATTAACTTTATGTCTGGATTTGCTTTGACAAAAGAAGCTAGTTCATTTGCAGTCACTGGCTTGGTAGGGATAGCTGGTATATAATGTGCAGTAAACATACAGAGAGTGCAATATGTAGCAAGCAAAACATGTCTTTAAAAAAAACAAAATCGACATGTACGCTTTCGTTTAGGAATAAGCCAATTCCCCTTGTAAAAATATTGACAGGGTGTAAGTGCATCGTTTGGACCAAAGTAAGTACGATTAAATGTATACAAAATTTTTTGAGAGAAGTGAGACCCTATTAGCTATGAAGTAGCCCAACGTCAGCTTGGTAAATCCATGGTCTGAGTAAGTACCATCTTGGGTCTGACCCTAGTGGTAAGGGCAGGTGATGACCCACTTCGTAGGGCAGCACACGTTGATCCTGCTGGTGTTGTCAGCACCATTTGTGCCAATGGCACCGCTGGAAAGCCGCGATCTGTACACACGTCGTCGATGGTTAAAAAAAAAAAATTTACATCCTGGAAATAACCTGCATACATAATGTGTTAGTGGATTTCTCGATTGAGCCGATCAGCTTACACGACCTTCATGCATATCATTGAATCAATCAAAAAGATAAATAAATAAATTCTAGATTTCATGTAGTTGCAGCGAGTGCGATCTACTATGAACGAAAACCTGTCATGGGATTCATGATAGTCACATTATAATACATGCAAACCTACAGCTGCCATTGAACTTATATAACAATCATGTGACAATATATGCAAGAGCTTGTAGTATCATGTGGAAGCACCTATGAAGAGTTATGTGCCATGAAGGCGTACGAATAATGGGGTACGAAAGCGTACACCCTAGCCTAGAGAGAAAATAAAATACAGAACATCAAGTATGTATATATATATACATATATATATATATATATACATATATATATATATATATGTAGGTAGGTCTCAACGGCCATTGCCAAGTTATCACTGGTAATTTGTCACACATGATTGAATATGCATACCTATCAAGAATGCACGATCTTGTTCATGACAAAGAGAAAGGTGAAAATTATGATAGTATAGAGTATTGTTTCTGACGATGAATACAAATCCACTATCTAAATTATGACGGTCATATTTCAAACCTACTAGGAACCTGAAGCCGCCATAAGATTTTCTTATGAAACATGTGTTGCATTTGAGATTCACTATTATGCACATACTCAGAGTGGGTCTGAGATTTTCTATCATGTACATACATTAGTGTGAACACCCCAAATTTTTCCAAGATTTGCAAAATGACCCTTTTTCCCCTGATTCCATTCTCTCAGAAGATAAAAGCAATTTCAAAGCTAAATTTCAGTCATTCTTCAGATTTTCTGAATTAAATTCCATATTGGTATATTCAAAATTAATCTCGGATCCGAATCCAATATTTTAAATCCATATTTCCTCAAAATCTGGATCCAAACCCATTTCTGAAGAAATTTTAAATTCTCAGAAAAATTCCCTTTTGTAAATATTTTCACAAAAACACAAAAAAATTAGTTTTAATCTCAATTTTATCCTAAAAATACAAAAAAATGAAAAAAATCACGAGGAAAACAAATAAGTTTAAAGCTTTTAAAATACAATTTTTTTTTTGCTAAAAACCTCATTTTTTTTAAAAGCACTTCTCATAAAAATCTTTTTTGAGGGAGCTCCTCTCTTCGTAAAATCCTAAAAGCAATAGGGGCCCCTTTCGTAAATTGGTTTCTTAGGGTTTTTTTTTTTTTTTTTGGAAAACCTTCATAAGAAAGAAGGGGAAAAACGGCCGCCCCCCCTCTATTCTCTCTCCACTCTCGCCTCTCTCACCATGGCGCACCCTCCATCGTGAAACCATCGCCCGGATCCTCAATTCACCTCTCATCTCCAACAAACCCCCCTTCGAGAGGCTTCTTCCTCTTCTTTAAGAATCAGTAGACGCAAACCCTACAGTCATCCGTCTTCACCCCCGCATCCTCCTTCACTTTCAGACATCCATTAGCGCCTTCATCCTTCTTCTACATTCACATCCATCCGATTATCGCCCAACATGCTCCTGATTCCCATTCTTTTTTATTCTTCTTCTTCCTCTTTTTTTTTCTTCTCCTCCTGGTATCTACGGTTTCCTTCCCAAGCAAGCTGAAGGGGGTCAGCTACCCCTCCAAGGATATCAAACAACCGCTTCTTCTTCAGCAACCAGTGAGGAAATCTTCAGCCGATTGAATCAAGGAGGAGCTCCCTCCTTCAAAATCTCTGCAAGCAAGTCCGATATCTGGCTACCCTCGGCTCTATTTCGTCTAGAGTGTCACCTGCATCAATTGGTTATGGAGGTTGTAAACACCCCAAATTTTCCACATCCATTCTCAAACAATCCTCCTCAGGCAGTGCCAACCCTGTCAGGTCAGTGTAGGAGTCAAACCCCGAGTCAGTTTCAGAAAATCATCATTTTACCAACTTTCATTTGGAAAATTACCATTTTACCCCTAGGTCATCCCGAACCCCAGTCAGTCGGAGTCAACTAAGCTCATTTGTTAGTTCAGAACATTTAGAATATCAGTCATTTCAAATTCATTTGAGCTCACAGTGAGAAAGTCATTTTCATTTCTGATCATTCCTGCCAAAATGGGATCATTTCTTCAGAAATGAGCTCATTTCTTGCTCAAATCCAAGCCAATTGTCTCTGAGTCAATCATTCATAGTCAGTCATACTCCCTAGAGTCTAACTTGAGCTCACCAAAAGTTCAAGCACTCCAGTTTCAGTTCAAAACCATTTCCAAGTGTCCAGGAGCCCATTTTAGTCCATTTCAGCTCTTTCAACTGAAATTGAGTTGAGTTCAGCCAATTGAGCTAGTGTTCGAGCTTCGATTTTAGTTCATGTCAGTATTATTGACCTTTTTTTAGCTCAAAGTCAGCTTAAGTTCGTAATTCACTTCACTCTAGTGACCATTCCGTACCATTTCTCTAAAAATGGTAGCTTTTCTTGAAAATTCAGTCGGAAAGGTCAGTTGAGTCAGTGCCTCGTCAGTTCATTTGAGTTCTGAAACTCTAAAACCTAGCTCAATCTAGCTCATCTTAGTTCAATTCAGCTCAAACCCCAATTTTCAGTGTCACTCTAACCCAGTAGAGTCCCGAAAACCATTTCTTGAGCTATTTTGCAAATTTTATCAATTTTAATGCTTTTGAACTGGTACAAGTGTCAATCGGGGTCTAACATCCAAAATTCTTCATTTAGGGTCTGCATTTCGCATGTCATTTTTCATCATTTCATATCATTTCTCAGCATTTCATCACATTTCATTCCATTTTTGAAGTCCAGAACTCCAGTTTTATAAATTTCAATCCAGATCAAGTTTCAAAAGCTTTCATAAATCAATTTCAAACCCCGGGTTTCCAAAATTGACATTTTTACCCCGGGAGTCTAAATTTGGAAATATTTTCTCAAGAAAAATAATATGAATTTATTTCAAACTCAAATTTTTTAATTCTACACTGGATTTGCTTCGCAACGAGCTATTAAGGTTCAAAATCTGAGCTCGTTTCAAAAACTGCCAAAAATAGCTCGTTTCGTTTGGAAATATTTTCTCGAGAAAAACAATCTGGATTTCTTTCAAAATCAAATTTTCAAATTTTACACTGGATTTGCTTCGCAACGGGGTATTGAATTTCAAAATCCGAGTTCGTTTAAAAAACTGCCAAAAATAGCTCGTTTCGTCTGGAAATAAATCTGGAAGTATTTTCTCGAGAAAAATGATCTGGATTTCTTCCAAAATTAAATTTTTAAATTTTACATTGGATTTGCTTCGCAATGAGGTATTAAACTTCAAAATCCGAGCTCGTTTCAAAAACTGCCAAAAATAGCTCATTTCGTCTGGAAACTTTTTGAAAAGACTATTTTACCCCTCTAATCATCAAAACGAATTTCAAAATCAGAATTTGGACCCGCTCTGAGATGGCCCATTCATTTACATTTCTACTTTATTAAAAAAATGTTTCTTTTTATTTGTTTGTTTTGTTTTTATTGATTTTTATTTTTTTTATTTTATTTTATTTTAGAGAGGAGGTGGGACCCACAAGGTGGTCACCTAAGCCTCCAGCCCCTTTTCCTCTTCATTTTCTTTCTTTTCTTTCCCTTTCCTTCTTCCTTTCTTTCCTTTTTTTTTCCTTTTCCTTCTTTCTTTCTTTTCTTTCTTTCTTCTTCCTTTTTCTTTCTTTCTTTCTTTCTTTCTTTTCTCCTTTCTTTCCTCTTTCTCCATTCACGTATACCCTATCCAGCCCCTTCTTTTTCTTCTTTCCCTCTCCTTTCTTCCCCTCTTCTTTCCTTTTCCTTCCCTTCCTTCTTTCCCCTTTCTTCTTTACCTCCTTTCCATCTTTTTCAAAAACCAAATGGCTACAGCCAATTCACGTAGGCTGTTTCATGAAACAATATTAGAAACTTAGGTTTTGATTTTTATCAAAACCTAAGTTGTCATAAGAAGGAAGAAGAAGCCACTTACGGCTGCTTCTCTCCCATCTCACGCCTCTCTCCCATTCTCTCTCGTATTCTCTCTCTCTTGGTGTCTTTGACACCCAGCCATCTTCAAGCTTTGCAGCCACCAACAGCAGGAGCCCTCCTCCAGGGTGACCATATCCATCTCCTTGGCAGCCTCAGCCGGCTCCTCCTCCATGCCCAGCAGCTGCTCCACATCCAAGCCGGCGACCACACCTCCATTGCTGCAACAACTTTTTGTTGCAGCCACGTCCAGCCGATCCATCAATGACTCTAGCTCCACCAAGGAACCATACATCTTCCCCAGCTGGTGACCATCCTCTTCAAGTCGCAGCTACAGTCATTACAGCCGGCACCTCCTTTGCAGCCATTCCAACGCCCAGCAGTCCACCTTCTTTCCCTTTGCTCCAGTCGATCCAGCGCCATCTTCTTCATTCGCCGTAGCAAGGCCATAAGGTAAACCTTTGCCCCTTTTACTACTACAATTTCCTCTGTGATTCCAGCATGAATCCGGTTCAAAAACCGGATTCACCCAGTTACAAAGGTAATTTTCTGAGGTTATAGCATTGATTAAGGCTGTACCGAATAGAGGGATCCATCTGATTGATGGATCGGATCCCCCATTTCGATTAGCCAATATTAAAGAGGATCAGATTTCCCCTACTGTTTTATTTTCCTTTTATCATCATATTTCATGTAATTTCGTATTTTAAAGATAGCATCTAGATTAGTTTTTAATATTTATTCTATTTGTTTTACTATCTTGCTTTTATTAACTTAGAATCATAGATTTTCCAGTTATATGCAGAATTTAGTTATTATTTCATGAGTGTATTTTTGTTAAAAAATCCAAAATAAAATTTTTATATCTCTAGTTGCATGTCTTTGTTTTACTTCCAAAAACTTGAATCTATTTGAGTTTCGGAACCCTATCAAACAAATCAAACCCTAAATCGGGTCTTCTGTTTCTCTGAATTTCAATTTCTGATTTAGCAGAAAAGAACCTTCGGATTCACCCTTGTGGGGGATTCAAATCATTCTCCAAAAATCACAGTAGATTCACGATTGAATCTACTAATGATCTGGAAATTTTGAGGTTTTTCTAATTAGTTTTGATTTCTGTAAAAAATCAGATTTCTCAGACCCCTGGGAAAATATTGATTTTCTTTCGTCAGGGTATAGACATATCATAATGCTCCGAGTCCATCCAATATGTAATTCGTCTGCAAAAACTTTCAACATGAAAGTTATTTATAACATAATTTCATGTCATTTCCCAAAATTTGGGAATTTTTGAATCTGTTTCATTATTTGTCCCATATTTTCTCTTTCTGTCTAACAGATTCCAATGTCCAGAAATCTCAGAGATTTAGGTCTCTGATAACAGTATAGCCTTTTCCAAACCATAACCCGAATTCCAATAGTGTCAAAAGATCAAATCTTTATCTGTTTGTCAGGGACATTTTCCTATAATTTCAGCCTTTTTACCATCTGTCTTTTATTTTTCCCATGTTTTCTACCGAAACCTGTCTGTTTCCCCTAAATCCTAGAGTCGCCGGATTCCGATCCGACTTGCCGGAGTGTCACAGCTCCGACCATAGTTCAAAACCAGAAAGTGTAAAAGGCAAAAATCCTTTACTTACTGTCCTCTGTCACCCCATAAAATTTGGGAAATTTTTATGGAAATTTGATATCCCAAATCCCCTTTAGAATCAACATTTTATGAAAAAATCACAAAAATTAGGGTTTTTATTTGAATTTCTATATTTAAAAATACAAAAAAATTATATTTTCGAGCTCCATTATGTTTCTAGGGTTATTTTAGGTGTCCATGCCAAATTTGGTTTAATTCTAAATTTATTTGCTCCATGTGTTAGTTTATCTTTACATTCAGAAGCGAAATGAGGCGAAAATCAGGTTAAATATGATATTTTATGATATTTTCACCATTTTAAGGTTTTTATCATGTAAATAAGCATTTAGAATCATATTAGGGTTAATTTCAATCTCATTTGCATTTCATATTTTTCAATTTTGTAAAATTTATTTCAGAAAACCCTAGTTTCAAGGCCATAGTCTTGTTATTAGGGGTATTTTGGTCATTTTGACCTAAATTTCGAAATTTCAATTTCTAATTCTCCAAAATTTCATGCATATCATCATATTTTATCATATTATGTTTGATTTATTTCATTTGATTTTCAAATTTCCAAAATCTACAAAAATTCTTTCAGAAAACCCAGATTTCAAGGTCATCAGGGGCATTTTAGTCATTTTGACCCCAATTTCGAATTTTCAAGTTTATTTTCAAAATATTTTCAGTATTTGTCATGTTTATATCAAAGGGGGTATGAATTTGGGTTTATATCTGAATAATATCCGATAATTTCTCATATTTTCGGATAAATTCAAAAAAACCTAAATTTTTGTGCTAACCTTGTTTTCTAGTTTTGCAGGAACATTCAAGAAGAAGATTTAGCTTTTATTTCTTTTTATTCAATTCAATGTAAAAATCAATGTAAAAATCAATGTAATATTTGGAATAAGAGTTACTTTTCTGCTTAGAATAGGGTTGCATTGCATATAGTTTAATTTCTGCAAATTTCAATATTTGATGTATGATTCATGCACATTTATTTCAAATTCACTATGGTTGACACGAATGGCACATGCACAAGCTCTTATGGAGTTTATAAACTCGGTGGGATTCGTATTTATTGTCATAGTCAGAATACGAAGAAAACCAAGATTTATAATCTTCGTATTAGCCACATTCAGCCTACACTCTTAGGCTAACTTCAAAAATGCATTGCATTTCACAAAGTTTCAAAATGATTTCCCAATTTCTCAATGAAATTCCCTTTTCAAATTCATATTCATTCATTCATATCATTCAAATTGCATTATTTTCAAACTCATTTTCCAATTTCAATTTCACAAAATTCAATTTTCTCAAGAATTTCCAAGTCTTTCTCAGGATCTGGTTTTCTCAAAATTCTAAGTTTTCAAATGACATTTAAAAGCATTTCCCAAGTTCAAATCAAGATTTTCCTATGCTTTAAAATTCTCAAATTTTAAAATCCCAAGTTTTCAGAAATCCTTTTCCAATGAATTTCCTGATTTTCTCAGAGTTTTCAAATCCATTTCCTCACAAAAGCAATTCCAAATTTCAAAATCAATTTTTTAAAGTTCAAATTTTCTTGAGAAATCACTTTCCAACGCAAATTTCTGATTTCCAATGAACTTCAATGATTTTCCCAGGAATTCAATTTTCAAGTACTTTTTTCAATCGTTATCCAAGCATTTCAATTTTCCAAAGCAAACATCATATTTTCTCAAACTTGCATTATTTTCAAAATTTCATAGCACAAGCATGATTCTCTGTGCATTCTAGGAAAAATAGAGCATAATTTAGATATTTGAGTCAAGTTAAAGCACGTAATTGATCCTTGGTTCAATTACCCCTGGTAAAGGCGCCAGGATCGGTTGAACCTCGTACCGACAGGCGAATCCCATTCCACGGAATTTTCCCGCAAATTTTTAAAACGGAGGTGAGTTAATTTTCAAAAACTAATTTTCAAAACTTTGGTCGAGTTTGACTCGCGAAATTCGTTTCACTCTCGCAAGGGAGGGAAAAAAATTTGCGATGATAACAGGTTTGGCGACCGTGATGGGACCTGTCTTCGTCTGATCAATTATGTGCTTTGACTTAGCTTAGTTATCAAAATCATGCTCTATAAACTGTCAACTTTTAACTTTTGATATCATGTGAACCTAGGAGCCTAGATCTGAACCCAGCTGACATGGATTGCATGTAGACTAGGCATGGTTTGGTAGGACCATATTGAGGAGAATTATTCATGCTCACTTAGACTTAGGACTGAAATACAACACTCCTCAATCTAGGAATTGTATGAAAACAATATTTGCTTCTTAAAAAATTTTCAAAATTCTATCTCTTTAGGTTTTAGAGCTCTCTGTTTGTCTGCATGTGCTCATATTTCAAAAACCACCCCACCTATGTCTACCCGGTCTTCACGTTGCTGGGCTCTCTTCCAGAACCATAGTTCGGGATAGAGCCTCACAACTGGGCCACTTATTTGGGCTAACGCCCCCCTGTCACGTACCAAGGGCCATAGTCCAACGTATATCGGCAGGCGCTCAAGGATGTTGGGAAAACACAAGCCTAGACCCGGAGATGAATTTTATGCCACGTACATCGAGCCTCGGCTCGAGTATATCGGCATAGCATGATTGGACACAGCTGATCTGAGCCTAGAGTCAGGATTAGGGTCTTAAAGCTCTTTCAAAATCAATGCATTCGGAGTCAACTTCTTAGGGATTGCTGTATGTGCATAATTGTTTGTGATTGAATGTATGATATTCATTTCCATCTTATTTTCTCATATTTTTCCCAATTTTTCCAAAATATCAGACAATTTTTTAAAAATACCTCATTTTCCATCTTTTGTGAAATATCTCCTTTTTCTCAAAAACCCTGGATGATTTTTTTCAAATTATCCACCTTTCCTTCAAAACTCCAGGTGATTTTCAATTCTTTCATTCCTCTGGACTTCGAATTTCCAGCCTTTTATTTTGTCCTGCCTGCAATTTTCAAAATTCTTGTATTTCTCTTAAGTCTAATTCCAATCTTCATATCTTTCAGTCCAATGGCATCCAGTCAGCTCGACTCTGTTTTTCCTGAGGGTCACATCTCTTACGAGGTGTGACAAAGTCTTCCCGAGCATCGAGCTCTCAGCACCAGACCTTTCTTCTCCTGGTGGTACTATACTTGGTTCAAAAATTTCTCTCGTATGTTTCCGGACCACTAGAGCGATTGCGGGTTGGAACTGACATCTGCAGTGGAAAAGTTGACAGTCAACGGCAATCTGATCCATGCACTGACAGAGCGGTGGAATCCGCGCACTTGCACATTCTGGTTCCCGTGGGGCGAGATGACACTACTGATGGATGAATTTTCAAAGATTATGGGACTGCCCAAGCCAGCCGGTCAGCCAAGAGATCCATTAGAGCAACAATTTCTGATCAATGTCAAGGGTTTGGACCCCAAAGATGCTTTAGCTCGTATGACAGGGCGCAAGTCTTGGCCACTGATTGAAGAAAACGGGAATGAGTATGTGAGCCTGATCGAGATCTACCGACAGTATGAGGCATTCGCAGAAGTCAGTTCATTATCCAAAACAGCTCGAGAAAGAATTCAGCATGCGATGGTCGTATGCACTGAAGGGCTCGCTTTCTTCCTAGATATACATATGTGTATGGCAAGCAGTTTAAGCTACTTGGCCCATTTTCCTGTACCTACTACTATCCAGAGTGATGCGTCAGGCAATTTTCTCGGAGACAGGAGAGCATAGAAGCTCGGCTACTATCAGGGGTTATGCCAGAGTTTAACCTTGCATCAGTGTAGTGGTCCGGAACATACCATTCTTCCAGATATGACTGGGATTCTTTCATCATTCTCACTCTTTTCTCCGGTCCTTGTGTCTCTGCTGATCATTGAGAGTGGTGACAGACTGTCTATATGCCCCCTCTTTCTCAAGTCTACCATTGATACAATCATATGTTTCCTTTAATAAAAAAAAATCCTTCAATTTTTATTTTCATGGTTTGACGACCTCGCCTAGGTGACAAGGCATATTTGCAGTTGTTCATTCTCCTCGCAAAGAATGGCAACACAATTGTCGTGACTCCAGCGGTGACCCAATCCCTAATAATGGGATGTTCTTCCAATTGTCTACCAAATTCTCATCAAATATTTTTTTTTTATATTCATTTTCATCCTGAATCTTCATCATCAAAATTTAATCATCCATTCTGCAGAGAGCATTAGTATTCCCAAGTGGTTCAAATCAGATCAAGCAAGAAGACACCACTGTGTCAGTGTATCAGTGATTTTAGAAGCAGGCAAGAAGAAATGGATTCTCCAAGATCTACCAGAAGACAGAGTATGAATGATAGGGATGACATTGATCCGGCTACATATCAGATGTTCAAGAAAATGATGATTAGGATGATGTCTGAGCAAGCTGAAGACAGTCTTAGAAAGGCTCCCATCAAGGAGAAGACATGTCTCCTTCTCTCAGAATATCACTGGCAAGAGTAACGAGCGATTTGACGCGTGTCTGCCTGATATTTTATTCTCGCTGATGTCCTCTATCATCATGGATTCAGTTTTGAGTATTCCAGATGTCTGGACGAAGAATAAGCCAAAGAAATTATGCGATAGGCACACTAAGGCATTTGCGGTGATCACGTCGGCTACCAAACTCTTATCAACCAAATCATTCAGACATGATATTATTGGAAGACTATGCAACAAGATTGCTACCATTTTGTGAAGAAGTGTTCTCTATGCCAGATACATGCACCTTTCGTTCATGCGTCAGCAACATATTTGCAATCTGTTATCTCTCCATGGTCGTTTTCTATGTGGATCTTTGATGTTGTGGGCCCCATCACTCCTTCTGCTTCAAACAGCTACAAATATTTTCTTGTCGCAACAAAATATTTTACTAAATGGGTCAAAGCTATCACTCTATGCACAGTCGAAGGTCGACATGTGGTCTCATTCATCCACAAGAATATCCTATGTCGTTTTGGCATACCACATGATATTGTGTCAGATAATGGCAGTCATTTCAAGAATGAGAGAATGAGGACTTCCTGTTTGAAGTTCAAAATCCATCATCATTTCTCCGCTCCTTATTATCCTCAAGGAAATGGCCAAGCAGAGGCCACCAATAAGAGGCCACCAATAAGATTTTGATTCGAATCCTGGAGCGAACTTTGGAAATAGGCCATGACTGGCATGAGAAGATTCATGATGCATTGTGGGCGTATCGAACCACCATTCGAACTCCAACTAATGCTACTCCGTCAGAACTTGTCTACGAAACTGAAGTAGTACTGCCTCTACATATTCAGAAACCTGCCTTGAAGTTTGCATCACTGCTGGAGTTATCGCTTGATCAGTATCAGCAGCAGCGACTGGTACAACTTGATTTTCTCAATGAAAAAAGCCTTCGAGTAGCAGAGCACGCTCAATCATATCAGCAGAGGGTAGCGAAACAATATACAAAATTTGTCATTGAAAGGAAATTTTGAGTCAATGATCTAGTGCTCAGATCAACGACCTATCTCATGCACCGCCTGGGTGGCAAATGGTCGCCGAATTGGGAAGGGCCCTATGTTGTCGAGGAAGCATTACCCCGCAATTCATATCTGCTCATCAATGCCGATGGTATGGAATTATCAGACCCCATCAATGCTCAACATTTAAAAATTTTCTATATTTAAATCCTCTATTCCATCCTTTGTAATTCCTCAATATACTTTCTTCAACAATGGTCAAATTCTTCTTTCCCAGTTACACTGGGGCATTATTTTGAAATTTGTTTTCAAAACAACTTGTATGCAGGCAAGATCAAACAAATCTCTCATTTTATATGCATGTGCATCCATTTACATCATTTTGCATTCATTTGCATACATTTGCATTCATTTGCATGCATTCATTCGCACACACATGCATCATATTCGTTTCCCCTTCAGGTTAAGGGATAAACCTGAGTTTCCCCTTCAGGTTAAGGGATAAATCCTAAGACCCCGACAGTTGTCTAAGTCATCGTGAGGATGAAGATTGAAAATCTCTAATCAGAATCAGTTGGGTAAATTTTCAAAATCCAGTGTTCGTGCTGGTAAGATTTTCAAAAACCAGTGTTCGTGCTGGTAAAATTTTCTAAATCTAGTGTTCGCGCTGGTAAATTTCCAAAATCCAGTGTTCGTGTTGGTAAATTTTCAAAAGCCAGTGTTTGTGCTAGTAAATTTTCAAAATCCATTGTTTGTGCTGGTAAATTTTCAAAATCCAGTGTTCGTGCTGGTAAATTTTCAAAATCCAGTGTTTGTGCTGGTAAATTTTCAAAATCCAGTGTTCGTGCTGGTAAATTTTCAAAAGCCAGTGTTCGTGCTGGTAAATTTTCTAAATCAAGTGTTCGTGCTGGTAAATTTTCAAAATCCAGTGTTCGTGCTGGTAAATTTTTGAAAGCCAGTGTTCATGCTGGTAAATTTTCTAAATCCAGTGTTCGTGCTGGTAAATTTTTAAAAAAAAAAAAATCTAGTGTTCGTGCTGGTAAATCTTCAAAATCCAGTGTTCGTGCTGGTAATTCTTCCAAAAACAGTATTCGTACTGATCCATTTTCAAAATTCAGTACTTATACTGGTTCATTTCCAAAATCTAGTATTCACACTGGTACATCTTTCAAAATCCAATTGTTATTGGTCGGACTTTTAAAATCCAATTTTTATTGGTCAAACTTTTTAAATCTGGTTTACTGGTTAATGTTTTCAAACCTAATCTATGCTAGTCTAGTTTTCCTTCGGGATTCGAGTTCCGACTCGAATTTTCTTTCCTTCTAATTAATCTAGTTTTCCTTCGGGATACGAGTTCCGACTCGAATTTTCTTTTCTTCTAACCGGTCTAGTTTTCCTTCGGGGTTCGAGTTCCGACTCGAATTTTCTTTCCTTCTAGTTAGTCTAGTTTTCCTTCGGGATTCGAGTTCCGACTCGAATTTTCTTTCCTTCTAACCGGTCTAGTTTTCCTTCGGGGTTCGAGTTCTGACTCGAATTTTCTTTCCTTCTAATTAGTCTAGTTTTCCTTCGGGATTCGAGTTTCGACTCAAATTTTCTTTCCTTCTAACCGGTCTAGTTTTCTTTCAGGATTCAAGTTCCGACTCGAATTTTCTTTCCTTCCAATGGATCTAGTTTTTCTTCAGGATTCGAGTTCCGACTCGAATTTTCTTTCCTTCCAATGGATCTAGTTTTCTTCGAAGATTCGAGTTCCGACCCGAGTTTTCTTTTCCTAGAATTGGTCTAGAAGATTAGAGTTCCGACTCGAATTTTCTTCCAAATCCAATTCAAATATCCTAGAATTGGTCTAGAAAATTAGAGTTCCGACTCGAATTTTCTTCCAAATCCAATTTGCTTGGCTTTCCTTTAAAGGTTTGAACTCCCACTCAAACTTTTCTACAATTTAGTAATTGGTCTAGAAGATCCAAGTTCCGACTTGAATTTTCTTTCAAAACCCAATTCATTTAGTTTTTCCTTGAAGATTTGAATTCCGATTCGAATCTTCCCTCAAAACCCAGTTTAGCATCTGGTCTATTCAAAGCTCACAAGTTGAATCCTTTCTTCTTAAACTATGGTCCTTAGGTTAAATCCCTATGGAATTGATAGTTCGGAGGTTGAACCCCTGCTGAACCGATGTGATCCCTAGGTTAAATTCCTATGGAATTGATAGTTTTTAGGCTGAATCCCTATTTAACCCATGTCGTTCCCAGTGAACCAATGTCATTCTCAATAGAACCAATGTCGTTCTTAGGCTGAATTCCTATTGAACCCATATTGTTCCTAGTAAACCAATTCTCAATTTCGATCTCCAGGTCATCCAATTTCCAATTTTCAATTTTTTAATTTTTAATCCCAATTTTGACCTTCGAGCCAATCAAATTCCAATGACGGCCCTCAGGCCATCCAATTACCAATTCGGCCCTCGAGCCACCCAATTTCCAAATCTCTAATTTCGACCTTCGGGTCACTCAATTTCCAATTTCGACCTTTGGGTCAATCAATTTCCAATTTCCAATTTCCAATTTCCAATTTCCAATTTCCAATTTCCAATTTCCAATTTCCAATTTCCAATTTCGAATTTCCAATTTCCAATTTCCAATTTCCAATTTCCAATTTCTAATTTCCAAATTCCAATTTCAAATATCAAATTTTAAAATTTCAAAATTTCAATTTCCAATTTCGGCCCTTGGGCCACCCAATTACCAATTTCAGACCTTCGGGTCAACCAATTTCCAAATTTCTAATTTCGACCTTCGGGTCAATCAATTTCCAAATTTCCAATTTCGACCTTCGGGTCAACCAATTGTCAAATTTTCAAATTCGACCTTTGGGTCAATCAATTCCAATTTTGACCTTTGGGTCAATCAATTTCCAATTTCCAAATATCAATTTCCAAATTCCAAATTTCCAATTTCTAATTTCAAATTTTAAAATTTCAAATTCCAATTTCGACCATTTTGGTCACCCAATACCAATTTCAGTCATTTCCTCTTGCAAGAGACCCTTTTTAAAGGGAGAGTTCGAGGGAGCTCGTTCTTTTCGCATGCTATTCTTTGTTCACCTAGCCCCTTTTCAAGGAGAGTTTGAAGGGACTCGTGTCTATGTGAACCGTTTGCAAAACAAATTTCCAATTTCATACAAGAAACCCTTAGTTCAGGGAGAGCTTCGACGGAAGTTCGCTTTCTTTGTGACCACAATTTCATACTAGGCCATTTCATCATGAAGGACCCTATTTTCAGGGAGAGTGTGATGGACTCGCTCCTTCATGACCAATTCACCAACCTCACCATTACCGGCCCCCTTTCCATAAGAGAAGCCTAATGTTAGGAAGTTTTGACGAAAGCTTAATTTATCTTCGAAAGTTCGTTTTGCAAACACCTCCTCTTCAGGGAAGAGAGGAGTAATTTCTATTTCCAATTTCTGAATCTTCTCCTTTGGGGAAAGGAGAAGAAAATTTCTGTCATGGATGCGTTGAGTCGTGCTTCAAATGCTCGCTTTCACAAAGGATTTCAAGAAAATTTTGCCAATTTGTCATTAAATATTTGTTGATTTCAAAATCTTTATTGCACAAAATCATTACCTCAGAATACCTTCAGTATTACTTTCGAAAGGACAAAGCTTTTGCGAAAAAGGATTTAAAATTCAAAATCTTTCTATTGGTCGACCAAAAGGATGAAGAATAAATCCTCGATATGGCCAGCAAAGGAAATTCAATATTGTTGCAAAGCCATAAGTGACCGGTATTGATCGCAGTCAATGGCACATTTTTAAAGATCATTCTTGGAAAATAAAGCAGTCGAAATATCCTGGGTGATACAGAAAAATCCATTAAATCCCTATATCTCCTCAATCACCTAAGTTGCAATTAAATATCTGCAAAAGGGATCTCTCAATTGTCGTCAAGATGAAGGCGAATTAGGCAAGTAGACCCCCGGGGCCAAAGAAGATTTGAATCATCTCCAAGATGACGGAGTTTGTGACGGATCCTTCCAGGGAAAGTTCAAAGCACCGTCAAGATGAAGGCGACTGCGATGAGCCTCCCGACAAACCCTAAAGGATATTTAATTTCTGCTATCATCAAGAGATTTCCAACCAATGAGCCAATAACCGTCGATATAATCCCTGAGAGAAAAAGAAGGATCGGAACATCTCCAAGATGAAGGAGTTTGTGACGTACCCTTCCAAAAAAAAAAGAGAGAAAAGTCAGGACATCTCCAAAATGAAGGATGATGTAATAAAATCCCCAAAAGCCTAAGAGAGCTCTAATTCTACCAAAAAAAGAAAAAAAAAAGAAAAAAAAAGTGGGCAGAAAGATCATCATGAGAAAAGAATCCCAGGATATCAGACTACCAAATCTGCCAAGAATCCTCTTTAAATTTTGTGAAATTCTATTATCAATATTCTTTCACCAATTGCTTTCACAATATCAAGAATACTCTCTTTTCTGCTCATATCAGGGAAATTGATAGCTTCCTTGAAAGAAAGTCAATTGCAAGCAATTTGAATTCGAATCTTGATTCTACGAAGCTAAGCCCAATCGGAGATAATACTTCAGGTAGAAAAGAGGGAATATTTTCAAAACAATGTGCATCACTTTCAATTATTTTGAATCAACAATAATTTTCAACATTTTGACAATATTTTCTAGTCATCTTGGCGTGAAGCGAGAGCTTAAGGTTCATCTTTGGCGCATCCTGACATCAGTTGTTATCCCTTTTAGGACTTGATAACGGGAGTTTTCATGGTTCCTTTCCTTCTGTTGATATAATCTGAGCGCATGGGCTCTCAGATTCGCACACTTCCCTGTGTCCCCACTGTCCCACCATAGACAGTCCGATTTCGGCTTGAGGTTAAGCCACCAATAATTTTCTCGCAAAAGGTCACCAATTTCAAAAGTTATTTAGTCTCAGCAATGAGGCGCCCAAAATCAAACCCCTTTTCAAGCTTTAGGGAACCAAATTTCATCCTTTTGCAAAACCCCTATCGGATTCATTGTGCGGAAGTCCGAAGGTTCCATCATGGGTTCTTCTTTCGAGAATCTCATCATTTTCCGCCCAATCAGGATAAGGGTACAAACCTGAGCCTCCTTTGATGAGGTATTTCATTTTCCGCCCAATCACGATAAGGGTATAAACCTGAGCCTCCTTTGATGAGGTATTTCATTTTCCGCCCAATCAGGATAAGGGTATAAACCTGAGCCTCCTTTGATGAGGTATTTTATTTTCCGCCCAATCAGGATAAGGGTACAAACCTGAGCCTCCTTTGATGAGGTATTTCATTTTCCGCCCAATCAGGTTAAGGGTTAAACCTAAGCCTCATTCTGATGAGGTATTTCATTTCCCAGTTAGGTTAAGGGTACAAACCTGAGCCTCTTCTTGATGAGGTACTTCATTCCCCGGCCAGGTTAAGGGTCAAACCTGAGCTTCGTTTCTACACGAGGAATTTTTCGTCCCATCCAGGTTAAGGGCAAAACCTGAATCTCACTTCTTTTGAGGTAAAATTTTTCTTCTTTATTCTCCATTTCATATCTACCATTTTCATCAGGGCTAATATTTTCATATCCAGTCAGATCCTTCTAACTGGGGCATTTTTATAGCCCAAATTTGGTGTGTTTTCTTTGCCACTAAGCTCGTCCCCAAGACGACTTAGTAGCAAAGAGGGGCATCTGTAAACACCTCAAATTTTCCACATCCATTCTCAAACAATCCTCCTCAGGCAGTGCCAACCCTGTCAGGTCAGTGTAGGAGTCAAACCCCGAGTCAGTTTCAGAAAATCATCATTTTACCAACTTTTATTTGGAAAATTACCATTTTACCCCTAGGTCATCTTGAACCCCAGTCAGTCGGAGTCAACTAAGCTCATTGGTTAGTTCAGAACATTTAGAATATCAGTCATTTCAAATTCATTTGAGCTCACAGTGAGAAAGTCATTTTGATTTCTGATCATTCCTGCCAAAATGGGATCATTTCTTCATAAATGAGCTCATGTCTTGCTCAAATCCAAGCCAATTGTCTCTGAGTCAGTCATTCATAGTCAGTCATACTCCTCAGAGTCTAACTTGAGCTCACCAGAAGTTCAAGCACTCCAGTTTCAGTTCAAAACCATTTCCAAGTGTCCAGGAGCCCATTTTAGTCCATTTCAGCTCTTTCAACTGAAATTGAGTTGAGTTCAGCCAATTGAGCTAGTGTTCGAGCTTCGATTTTAGTTCATGTCAGTATTATTGACCTTTTTTTTAGCTCAAAGTCAGCTTAAGTTCGTAATTCACTTCACTCCAGTGACCATTCCGTACCATTTCTCTAAAAATGGTAGCTTTTCTTGAAAATTCAGTCGAAAAGGTCAGTTGAGTCAGTGCCTCGTCAGTTCATTTGAGTTCTGAAACTCTAAAACCCAGCTCAATCTAGCTCATCTTAGTTCAATTCAGCTCGAACCCCAATTTTCAGTGTCACTCTAACCCAGTAGAGTCCCGAAAACCATTTCTTGAGCTATTTTGCAAATTTTATCAATTTTAATGCTTTTGAACTGGTACAAGTGTCAATCGGGGTCTAACATCCAAAATTCTTCATTCAGGCTCTGCATTTCGCATGTCATTTTTCATCATTTCATATCATTTCTCAGCATTTCATCACAATTCATTCCAAAATTCTTCATTCAGAGTCCTTTAATATGAATTTATTTCAAACTCAAATTTTTTAATTCTACACTGGATTTGCTTCGCAACGAGCTATTAAACTTCAAAATCTGAGCTCGTTTCAAAAACTGCCAAAAATAGCTCGTTTCGTTTGGAAATATTTTCTCGAGAAAAACAATCTGGATTTCTTTCAAAATCAAATTTTCAAATTTTACACTGGATTTGCTTCGCAACGGGGTATTGAATTTCAAAATCCGAGTTCGTTTCAAAAACTGCCAAAAATAGCTCGTTTCGTCTGGAAATAAATCTGGAAGTATTTTCTCGAGAAAAATGATCTGGATTTCTTCCAAAATTAAATTTTTAAATTTTACATTGGATTTGCTTCGCAATGAGGTATTAAACTTCAAAATCCGAGCTCGTTTCAAAAACTGCCAAAAATAGCTCGTTTCGTCTGGAAACTTTCTGAAAAGACTATTTTACCCCTCTAATCATCAAAACGAATTTCAAAATCAGAATTTGGACCCGCTCTGAGATGGCCCATTCATTTACATTTCTACTTTATTAAAAAAATGTTTCTTTTTATTTGTTTGTTTTGTTTTTATTGATTTTTATTTTTTTTATTTTATTTTATTTTAGAGAGGAGGTGGGACCCACAAGGTGGTCACCTAAGCCTCCAGCCCCTTTTCCTCTTCATTTCCTTTCTTTTCTTTCCCTTTCCTTCTTCCTTTCTTTCCTTTTTTTTTCCTTTTCCTTCTTTCTTTCTTTTCTTTCTTTCTTCTTCCTTTTTCTTTCTTTCTTTCTTTCTTTCTTTTCTCCTTTCTTTCCTCTTTCTCCATTCACGTATACCCTATCCAGCCCCTTCTTTTTCTTCTTTCCCTCTCATTTCTTCCCCTCTTCTTTCCTTTTCCTTCCCTTCCTTCTTTCCCCTTTCTTCTTTACCTCCTTTCCATCTTTTTCAAAAACCAAATGGCTACAGCCAATTCACATAGGCTGTTTCATGAAACAGTATTAGAAACTTAGGTTTTGATTTTTATCAAAACCTAAGTTGTCATAAGAAGGAAGAAGAAGCCACTTACGGCTGCTTCTCTCCCATCTCACGCCTCTCTCCCATTCTCTCTCATATTCTCTCTCTCTTGGTGTCTTTGACACCCAGCCATCTTCAAGCTTTGCAGCCACCAACAGCAGGAGCCCTCCTCCAGGGTGACCATATCCACCTCCTTGGCAGCCTCAGCCGGCTCCTCCTCCATGCCCAGCAGCTGCTCCACATCCAAGCCGGCGACCACACCTCCATTGCTGCAACAACTTTTTGTTGCAGCCACGTCCAACCGATCCATCAATGGCTCTAGCTCCACCAAGGAACCATACATCTTCCCCAGCTGGTGACCATCCTCTTCACGTCGCAGCTACAGTCATTACAGCCGGCACCTCCTTTGCAGCCATTCCAACGCCCAGCAGTCCACCTTCTTTCCCTTTGCTCCAGTCGATCCAGCGCCATCTTCTTCATTCGCCGTAGCAAGGCCATAAGGTAAGCCTTTGCCCCTTTTACTACTACAATTTCCTATGTGATTCCAGCATGAATCCGGTTCAAAAACCGGATTCACCCAGTTACAAAGGTAATTTTCTGAGGTTATAGCATTGATTAAGGCTGTACCGAATAGAGGGATCCATCCGATTGATGGATCGGATCCCCCATTTCGATTAGCCAATATTAAAGAGGATTGGATTTCCCCTGCTGTTTTATTTTCCTTTTATCATCATATTTCATGTAATTTCGTATTTTAAAGATAGCATCTAGATTAGTTTTTAATATTTATTCTATTTGTTTTACTATCTTGCTTTTATTAACTTAGAATCATAGATTTTCCAGTTATATGCAGAATTTAATTATTATTTCATGAGTGTATTTTCGTTAAAAAATCCAAAATAAAATTTTTATATCTCTAGTTGCATGTCTTTTTTTTACTTCCAAAAACTTGAATCTATTTGAGTTTCAAAACCCTATCAAACAAATCAAACCCTAAATCGGGTCTTCTGTTTCTCTGAATTTCAATTTCTGATTTAGCAGAAAAGAACCTTCGGATTCACCCTTGTGGAGGATTTGAATCATTCTCCAAAAATCACAGTAGATTTATGATTGAATCTACTAATGATCTGGAAATTTTGAGGTTTTTCTAATTAGTTTTAGTCTTTGTAAAAAATCGGATTTCTCAGACCTCTGGGAAAATATCGATTTTCTTTCGTCAGGGTATAGACAGACCATAATGCACCGAGTCCATCCAATATGTAATCCGTCTGAAAAAACTTTTAACATGAAAGTTGTTTCTAACATAATTTCCTGTCATTTCCCAAAATTTGGGAATTTTTGAATCTGTTTCATTATTTGTCCCAGATTTTCTCTTTCTGTCTAACAGATTCCAATGTCCAGAAATCTCAGAGATTTAGGTCTCTGATAACAGTATAGCCTTTTCCAAACCATAACCCGAATTCCAATAGTGTCAAAAGATCAAATCTTTCTCTGTTTGTCAGGGACATTTTCCCATAATTTCAGCCTTTTTCCTATTTGTCTTCTATTTTCCCATGTTTTCTACCGAAACCTGTCTGTTTCCCCTAAATCCGAGAGTCGTCGGATTCCGATCCGACTTGCCGGAGTGTCAAAGCTCCGACCATAGTTCAAAACCAGAAAGTGTAAAATGCAAAAATCATTGGCTTACTGTCTTCTATCACCCCATAAAATTTGGGAAATTGTTATGGAAATTTGATATCCCAAATCTCCTTTAGAATCAACATTTTAGGAAAAAATCACAAAATTTAGGGTTTTTATTTGAATTTCTATATTTAAAAATACAAAAAAATTATATTTTCGAGCTCCATTATGTTTCTAGGGTTATTTTAGGTGTCCATGCCAAATTTGGTTTAATTCCAAATTTATTTGCTCCATGTGTTAGTTTATCTTTAAATTCAGAAGCGAAATCAGGCGAAAATCAGGTTAAATTTGATATTTTATGATATTTTCGCCATTTTAGGGTTTTTATCATGTACATAAGCATTTAGAATCATATTAGGGTTAATTTCAATCTCATTTGCATTTCATATTTTTCAATTTTGTAAAATTTATTTCAGAAAACCCTGGTTTCAAGGCCATAGTCTTGTTATTAGGGGTATTTTGGTCATTTTGACCTAAATTTCGAAATTTCAATTTCTAATTCTCCAAAATTTCATGCATATCATCATATTTTATCATATTATGTTTGATTTATTTCATTTGATTTTCAAATATCCAAAATCTACAAAAATTCTTTCAGAAAACCCTGATTTCAAGGTCATTAGGGGCATTTTGGTCATTTTGACCCAAATTTCGAATTTTCAAGTTTATTTTCAAAATTTATTCAGTATTTGTCATGTTTATATCAAAGGGGGTATGAATTTGGGTTTATATCTGAATAATATCCGATAATTTCCCATATTTTCGGATAAATTCAGAAAAACCTACATTTTTGTGCTAACCTTGTTTTCTAGTTTTGCAGGAACATTCAAGAAGAAGATTTAGCTTTTATTTCTTTTTATTCAATTCAATGTAAAAATCAATGTAATATTTGGAATAAGAGCTACTTTTCTACTTAGAATAGGGTTGCATTGCATATAGTTTAATTTCTGCAAATTTCAATATTTGATGTATGATTCATGCACATTTATTTCAAATTCACTATGGTTGATAAGAATGGCACATGCACAAGCTCTTATGGAGTTTATAAACTCGGTGGAATTCGTATTTATGGCCATAGTCAGAATACGAAGAAAACCAAGATTTATAATCTTCGTATTAGCCACATTCAGCCTACACTCTTAGGCTAACTTCAAAAATGCACTGCATTTCTCAAAGTTTCAAAAGGATTTCCCAATTTCTCAATGAAATTCCCTTTTCAAATTCATATTCATTCATTCATATCATTCAAATTGCATTATTTTCAAACTCATTTTCCAATTTCAATTTCAGAAAATTCAGTTTTCTCAAGAATTTCCAAGTCTTTCTCAGGATCTGGTTTTCTCAAAATTCTAAGTTTTCAAATGACATTTAAAAGCATTTCCCAAGTTCAAATCAAGATTTTCCTATGCTTTAAAATTGTCAAATTTTAAAATCCCAAGTTTTCAGAAATCCTTTTCCAATGAATTTCCTGATTTTCTCAGAATTTTCAAATCCATTTCCTCACAAAAGCAATTCCAAATTTCAAAATCAATTTTTTAAAGTTCAATTTTTCTTGAGAAATCACTTTCCAATGCAAATTTCTGATTTCCAATGAACTTCAATGATTTTCCCAGGAATTCAAATTTCAAGTACTTTTTCAATCGTTATCCAAGCATTTCAATTTTCCAAAGCAAACATCATATTTTCTCAAACTTGCATTATTTTCAAAATTTCATAGCACAAGCATGATTCTCTGTGCATTCTAGGAAAAATAGAGCATAATTTAGATATTTGAGTCAAGTTAAAGCACATAATTGATCCTTGGTTCAATTACCCCTGGTAAAGGCGCCAGGAACGGTTGAACCTTGTACCGACAGGCGAATCCCATTCCACGCAATTTTCCCCCAAATTTTTAAAATGGAGGCGAGTTAATTTTCAAAACTTTGGTCGAGTTTGACTCGCGAAATTCGTTTCACTCTCGCAAGGGAGGGAAAAAATTTTGCGATGATAACAGAGGTCTTCTGATTCTTTTCCCAAATCGACTGAAGGGAGTCGATCGATCCCCAAAGGTTATAGGTAAAGTGACTCTTCTCTCACTGACTCCTTTAGAAATCTCCTTTTCCCTTTGTAATATCACCTTATTTTCTTTGGATTTTCGTTTTTTTTTTCTCTTCTTTTCATTTTTTTTTTAGGCATAATGGCGAGGTCGATCTGCCTATAGCAGGATCGACCCATCCTATGCGACATTAATGGAATATTGCCACTCCTACATTCTTTCCCCGATTCCCATGCATTTTAAATGTCCACCTTGCGCTTCAGCATCATAGGCATATACTTCCTGTCCCATTTCGCATTTGATATCTTATTTGCATTTCGTTTCTTCGCTGACTTCTCAATTTAGTTCTGATTGCCAGACTTAATATCTGAGCATCATGTTTTCCTGTTCGAATATCTCTTTACATTCGATTTAATTTTTTTTTCCTTTTTTTGTTTTGTTTTATTTCATTTACTTCATCATTCATTATTTGTAAAACCCATATGTTGGGAGTCCTGGCGTTTTCTCTACCTCTAATCCCACAGTGAAATTGCAATCCTCGGTGGATTTCATTGCAAAAATTGTGGGTTATGTTTTTGTTTTTGATGCAGCAATGCTTTGTTCAGGTTGCAAAGTCAGGCCGATTTTGGCTGTAAGGTGTGCTTTCATTCTATTTAGTAATACCTCTGTTTCCCCTTTTATTATCATTATGTTTCGATTTCTACTTGACGATTGAGAGAACCTGGGTTTCATTTGATAAGTGTAAGCATCAGAATCGTATTTTCGGCCACATTCACCATCGTTAGTTACATTTTTTTGTTGTTATTGGTTTTTATCAAGTACTTGTGTGCATGGTATACTCAATTTAATGATATATACACCTGTCGTGCAATGAATTACTCTCTTCATATATATATTCATAACATCAGATCAGTATATTCAGCTGGGCAGTTATATTTCTTTTACTTCACCATAAGCATAGCCTAATATATTACATGTTTTTGGTTTATAGTTGTCAATATCATTTTCGCAGCAGGGTTCATTTTAACTTTACCTCAGCATGCCATTCTCATCATAATTTCTTTAACAGCATCTCATGGTATATTTGGAGGTATACCACAGAGGATTCATATCCAGCATTTGCAGTCATCTTAAAGCATCCTTTTGGATTTTTCTAATTTATCAGTATGTTTATTTCTTTTGTTTCATTCAAATTTTCCTGATGCAATCACTTATGATACAATCATTAGCTGGCACTGCAAGAATGGAATGTTTGAAGATGCCTTCTGGCTTCTAGGTAGAGGTATTGATAATGGAATCTCTCCCAATACTGTGACATGGTCTGTGTTGGTCAACGACTATGTAAAAGAAGGATCATACTGGCAAGAATATAGTGCAGAAATTCTGAATATACAACCAGTTGCTGAATGTAGCTAGAATGAACTCCTTGCTTGTTGTGAGCCTAGGTTCACTTGGCTCATGTAATATGCCCTTCAAGCCATTTTTAGGTTGATGCATCCATGGAAAATGGCATAGCAGCTGCTAACCTGATCTGCCAGCGCATATTGTGAATTACCCATAACCAGTTGCAATTGCAGATTGACGTGGACTGACTTACAAACTGTTTATTTGATGGTCCCCTTGATGTCTTCAGTGTGGACAAAATCTGAAATATGTTATCAGCATCAATTGAAGTTATTTTGTTGGGGATACCAGTTGTTGCGCGTACCTTTCTGAGATACAGATTGGATGGAATGATATTCTTGTTTGAGACTTCTGGTCAATACTAGAGAGGAGTTAGGCCTGACATTGTTGTTTTCAGCATCGCCTAATCAAAAACCCATAATTGCTTCCCTTTTCTGAAGAAATTATTTTCCTTGCATAATCAAATATTGAAGTTCATTACCTAAAGTGCTAAAGCCCATCTTTTGGGTCTTACAGAAGTCGGCAAATAAAGACAGGTGGTGCTGAAGATTTCACTGATTGGGAATCATGGATTATGCTGATAATTGTTTTATGAACTAATTGCTGCAACACGCAGTGTTGTCATCACATTAGTACAGCACCCTTCATCTTGTTGCGTTACTATTCACACACGGGAGTTACAAGTATGTACCATTCTATCCGATATATACATTCTGTTTCAGTCATGAAATATAGCTAATTCTTATTTTCAAACAGCATGCACATGTTCTTGTGGAATCTGCTAGGGTTTCATGCACAGGGTATTTCTTTTTCATAAAACACATGCTTCATTATTTTCCATTCCAATAAATCATCTTGATGATATGATGCCAACTTTCAGTCATCCTAGTGATGAACCTTTTCAATTCTTAATGATGGAAAATGCCAAAACAACAAAATTTTAGTTTCAGTGTAAAAAGTTGGGGAGCTGTGAAACTGTGGTATTGATGAACATTTGTATTCTATATATATGTTATGTTACGTGCTGCCATATGGTTATGGGAATCTTACCTTTGTGTTTTATGGGAATCATCTTAGCAAGCAGGTTAAACTTTATTTGTCTGTATCATACATCTTGATTGGTTCAAAAAAAAAAAAAAGAAGAATTTCCTTATCTTGCTTTAGTATTGTGCACACAAGCCTTATTCATATCCATCAAAGAGTTTGATCCGGTTATTGTCCTCTGGCATACTACTAGGTTGTCTCTGAAGAGACAGATCAACCCATCATTCGTTCCCTATAACTATGTTGCAGCCACACACAAACTGACTGGACCATCACAACTCATCAGGTATTGAATCCCGTAGTTTGTCATCACCAGGCCTGTGTCATTTATCTTGATAATGTTGCTACAATCCCTAAGGTCACTCATCATGGGGCGGTTCTGTTGGCAGAAATCAATTTGCAGCAATATTTAACAGGAGCTGTTATTAGAAGCTCTTTGACTCATATGTTTGTGTAGTGAGTAGCTCCAGAACATTCAAAGTAGGATATATACCCCACTTTCGCCTTAGTGTTCTTTGTGTGATATTCTAGCCATTTGTTGTGTAACCACCGCAACATCTACTACATATTTTGCTAAGCAAGGTCTACCCTGCTGTAAGTCATAACCCATATATTGCTACAGCCATATACCCCAATATTTTCATCCTCCTGTTAATAATGAATGTATTCCCATGGCATATTCATGTCACTCTTCAGCACACACACCATCTCACTGCATGCTTTCATTATGGACCATGTTTATGCCCACCTTGTATATTAGTCACAATGTAAATTTTTCCTGCAGCATTTACTTGCACTTAAAAACCTTCTTTAGTTCGTTGTTGCCACAGCACTGTCATGTGTATCTTATCTTTTACCAATGTGCAATACCTTAATGATTAATCTTGATAACTTGTAGCTTAGTACATTGACATGTTTGTTTCCCTCAATATAATGTATCAAATATATATCTTTGTGTAGATTTGCTCATTAGTATAATCGTTGCACATATATTTTCGCTTTTTGGTATCATCACATTACAATCTATCAATATGACTTCTTTTTCATGTTCATATCCTGCTTGGTATTAACTTTGTTTTGGAAATACGTGAGGTTATCCTCCTCCTGAGATTAAAAGCCTTGTAATTGCAATTGATGTAATAACCAGATGCTAAATGAGAATTTACATTTCCTGTCTTAGATAGAATGAATGCGCATTGTAAAAAACATGAATTACTTGTTTTCATACATTTTTGCCTTTATTTCTCAAATTCTCACAATGGTAAAACATGAATGGCACGTGCACCATTTCGTAAGAGGTAAATTAATCCTAAGTTGATGATTTACATCAACGGCCATAGTCAGGATGTAAACAAGACTTAGTGTTTTTATCTTTTATAAAATAACACTGGATCCACAATAGATCCATTTTTCAAAATTCATCATATTTTCCTAAAATATTTTCTTCTTTTATCAGAATTTAACTTAAAATTAACTCAAAATATATACCAATGGTCATAGTCAGGGTATATTGAGGGTTAATTTCATTTTAAATTTTATAAAAGCACCAAAAAGGTATTTTATCCTTCATTTGAATTTAGATATGACTATTATATAATACATTCAATGACCATAGTCAGGAGTGTATTATATCATTAATCTTATTTAAATTCATTTGAAGAATGAAATATGATTTTCAAATCCGATTTCAAACTTATTCAAATTCATTCATCATATAGGATAGAATTGCATCATATTTTCAAAATTCCAAGTGATTCTTCTTCTTCATTTCTCAGATCAAATCTTATTCAAATCCAATTCTATCTCATTTCAAGATTCAAAAATTCAATTTCAAAGTCCAATTTGACTTTGAAATTCCAAAATCATTTTATATTCAAACTTCAAATTTTCAACTCAATCCAAAATTCAATTTCAAAGTTCAATTTAACTTTAAAGTTATCTTCTGATCCTCTTATCTTCAAATTCAAAATCACAAGTTTGAGATTGAATTTGAATCTTGACTCTTCTTAAATCTTAAATTCAATCTGGGTTTTCAAAACCCAGATCCATCTTCAAAAGTCCCATTTGGACTTTCAAAACCCAAATCCAAAGTTAGATCAACTTGGATTCAGTTTTCTAAATACAATTCTACTTTTGAATCTTAGACTTCAGATCCAAATTGCATCATGAATTCCAGACTTCAGACCCAATCCCTTCTAGGATCCAGATCCTCATTTCACTTTGGATCTCAAATTACAGATCCAAATTCCATTTAGGATTCATATCCTCATTCCACTTCGGATCTCGAATTACAAATCCAAATTCCATTTAGGATCCAGATCCCCATTCTACTTTGGATCTCAAATTACAGATCCAAATTCCATTTAGGATCCAGAACCCAATTCTACTTTGGATCTCAGACTTCATATCCAATTCCATCTTAGGATCCAGAGTCCAACCCTATCTTGGATCTCAGATTTCAGATCTAAATACCATCTTGGATTCCAAATCTTGAATCCAACTCCATTCAAAATTCCAAATCCAAATTCTACTTTAATTCCAATTCTTAAAACAATTCCATTTCATTCCAGATTTCAAATCAAGTTCCCATTTCAGATCCTAAATTCAAAATTCAACTTTGAACTCTATTCAGAATCCAGATCTTGGATTCGGATTTCATCTTAAAATTCCAACTTTTAAATCAATTCCATTTCTCAATCTTATTCAGATTTCCCAACTCCATCTTTCCTTCTGATTCAATTCCATTTTCATTTCTATTCTGATTCAAAGTCCATTTATGACTTTGAAAATTCCTTTAATCATTTTCCAAAATCCCGATTTATTTTTCCAAGCTCTTGATTATTCTAAAAACTTAGAACTTTAATCTTAAGTTTTAAGTTAGAAATCATTTCTTCACTTTATCAAATTCATCTTAGAAACACTTGGGAATTCTTCAAAATATTTTCAAAAAGAGCATACATTTTTGCATTTCACACAAGCATGATTCTTTGTGCATTTAGACCTAGAATAATTTCTTAGATAAATTCTTAGCAAAACAAAAGGCATAAATTCGAACCTTGGTTCAATTACCCCTGGTAAAGGCGCCAGGAACGGTCGAACCTCGTACCGACGAGCGGATCCCGTCTCCCACTTTTTTCGCAAATATTTCAAAAACGGAGGCGAGTTATTTTCTAAATATTTTCAAAATTAAGGTCAAGTGAGACCCGCAAAATAATTCTTCTTCACTCTTCTTTTCTTTTTTCTTCTCTTTTCTCTTTCCATCTTCTATTTTTCTCCCTTAAAAAAGGAGGACATAGAGGTAGGAAAGGAAAAAGAGAAGGAAGAGAGAGAATATTACGAGAGGAAAAATTTTGCGATGATCACAATTAGCTATGGTAAAAACATATGGTAGTACACATGTTTGGATAATATGCCAATTTTATTAGATGCTTATGAAAAGAATGTTAAGCGTATTGATGCATATGACAACTGAACGAGATAGCAATGAAGTATTCATATTGATTATAGTTTTGTATGTGACTTGTTAAATGCATATGCCTGTTATAACTAATCAATTAAGGAAGACCTCGTGGCATGGTGGTACAATATTGAAGCTAGGCATACAAAACTCTTGTGGTGCCATGTGGACACTTATGATATGAATTGATTTCATGGTAATTGCATGAAAATGATTATTTCCATGTTCAGAGTCGATTTGTATATGTTGTTTGAAGAGAAAATGCAAAATAAAGGGCATTTGACATGCCATGATCATGCGAAAGTTTAAAAAAATTGAGCTTGCGGTCTGCGGGACCATTGTAGTGCCATACGAACACTTAAGAACTGATAAAGTTGAATGATGTTATGTTACGGCGTAACCAGAGGGGTACGATATGTATACCCTAGCACCAAAAACAAAAGTTAAATTAATACTTGATGACATAAATGAAAATTATAGATACTGTGTATACCTGACTACAGTATATGTTACTGGTTTTCCGGGATACTGGGTATACCTGACAACGGTATATGTTACTGGTTTTTCAGGGCTCTGGGTACACCTAGAAGACGGTGTATGTTATCGGACCCATGGTCTACCTTGGAGAGGGTAGATCGTACAAGCTCCGAGGGACAATTTTGTTTTTTGTGAGAGCGAGGCGTCTCACCCGGTCCCCAGTCCTCGGAGTTAGGGGGTTAGGACTACCAATTTGTCCTAGGTGGTAGATCCAAGTCTTCTGCAGAAGTACAGGGTGCATCTTAATTCTAGTTCTAGCCATTGGGGAGTACTCTCTCGGTCGTGAACCGTCCCCTTTGGATATCCGTACGGCTAGTCACCCGGGTTATAAAATAATAAACTCTCGTGTGGTCTCGGTCCGCTACGATGTCGAATGCCTGTGTGTACCCAAGGGTAATTAACAATATGAAACATAAAGTTAGTGCATTAAGAAAGATCTGTAAGTAGATGCATATTGCTCGATGTTGAAATTGTTGGAGTAAGTCATGACTCCTGTAGAGCATGATTCAAATCAGTTTTCCTTTACATGGAAATTGTGATAACTTATGAATGATGGGTTGAACATTGATGTTTGTGTTTTATGCACACTTTACATGAAATACTTAGTTAAGTCAGGTACACATCTGCATTCGTTCTAAAGTTGTTATTACTTATATGAATATGGTTTATGCATATGATGGATTGTGCTTTGATATTGATGGAAATTATTCATGAAATACTCGACTTTAGTGACTTGTACATTTATCACTTATTAAATGGTTAATAGTTCTATCTAAACTTGTTGCACATATACTTGTACACATGACACTGTGCACATTCATATGGATATTATGCTTCTTACTCAGACGTGGTAGTCTGACTCCTTCTGGATTAATATTTTCAGGAAAACTGTATGGCGAGCAATTGCGGTCATTGCTGCGGACAGCACTATGTGACCATATCTTCTTCGGATGTCCTGAGGATTTCTGACTTGTAATAAATCTTCAAGTTGTAAATGATAACTTGTATTATTTCAATGCAAGAATTTATTTTACTTAAATGCCTAGAGTCTGTGCTATTACTTGTAACCCGCCCAAATAATTTGACTAAGGATTTAATAAAGCTTTTTCGCTGTTGTTTAGAAAAAAAAAATTTATTCCAAAATTTTAAAGCTAAATATTTGGGGCGTTACAATTATGGTATCAGAGCAGGACAAGAAAATATGGTTCATGGCCTTCCAGCAACCCTGCAAGAGCTCTGTAAGTATATAGTATTTGAATTATGTTTTAAATTCTTGAAGAAATTGATTTATTGTATGAAAATCGAGAACCTAGATATGTTGCTTGAAACATCATTCGATATTTGTTGTGATCAAGATATGCAGGAGACATATGTTATCTTGTTGTTCGACTAGATGGCTAGAGGAGCTAGGTGTGATGATATCCTAGTTTCACTAAACACTTTACTATGGTTGTGACATAATAGGCAACCCCAATACCAAGTCAGGATTAATGCTTTAGATTGAATCTCGATTGAATGGTGATAAGTCTTAGAACTTAGGTTTGACTAATTTTAGTTCATAAAGCCCTTGTAAACACCCCAAATTTTCACTCACCTCCCTGACATCGCCCTCAATCACCACATTTCGGTTCTCCGGAACCCATGAAGGGCAAAATGGTCACTTTCCAAGATTGAACCTTGCAGAAAGTCCTAAATTCCATTCTCGAGTCTCAAAACCTCTCTATTTAGACTCAGAGACATCTTCAAATTACAAATTCTCCAAATCTCATGCTTAACCAGAAGTCAGAATTTTTAAATTCAAATTCAGAGTGGCAATTTTGTAGAACATGTCTTTGCATAGCATTGCATGAACATTTCATATCATTTCACTGCACAGCATGTCATTTTGAGATCCAGAACTCTTGATTTTTCAAAATTGTCAATCCGGATTTGATTTTAAAACTTTTCAAAATTGATTTTAAAACCCTGAGTTTTAAAATTATCATTTCTTCCCATTTTACCCCCAGGATCCCGAATTACGAAAAGTTTTCTCAAGAAAACAATCTGAATGGTTTTGATATTTCAAAATTTCGCCAGTTGAAAAGAGGGAGACACAATTCCAAATTCATAAGACTTTATTTCAAACTTTTACAAAAAGAGCTCCGAATTTCTCCACTTCTTTCAAAATTTCGCCCTGAAGAACCATTCCTTCCAAGTTTTGAAATCAAGCCAAATTTTGCTTCGTGTTTTCCAAAAACTAGCCTACTATTATGAAAATTTCAAAATATATCTCACTTGGCTCGGATTTCAAATAAATGATGTGGGACCTGCCTCGAGGTGGGGTCACACTCGAATTCTCAAAAATTTCTCCTATTTCAAAACAGTGCCCACCTAGAAGTGGCACCGATTTATAAAATTCTTTTATTTTAAATTTTAATAAAATATTTAGTGGGCCCACGTAGGTGGCACCCCACTAAGACTCTTTGCCAAAAGAAAGATTTTTTTTGAAATGGCACACCAAAACCGAATCCGTCTTCTACTCATTTTTTTTTTATTTATTTTATTACTTTCCAGCCCCAAATGGAGCCAGCGTGAAAACCCAAGACCCCATTTTTACCTAAGTTTCAAATATCAGCTGGAGAATAGGAGTCGCCCCCTCTCAAAACGGCGCATTTGAAAAATTTTCAAAAACTCATTTTAAAAGACTATCAAGGCCGGCTAAAGGGGAGAAAAAGGGGGGTTGAAGCATCGGCTATTAAAGAAAGGGGGGCAGTCCAGCAAGGGGATCAAATTTTTTTCCTTAACCTTTGATATTTCTCGCTCAACGAATTCGGACTCTCATCTCCTGCAGCCCATCACCAGCAGAAGGCCGACTGCATCTCTTACTTTGTCCCTTTTGTTTGCTGAAAACCCCTCTTCATCACGTTGCCTCTTTCCTTCCAGCAAAAGAGAAGACCATCCATCTTCAGTCCGGCCAGCAGGAGATTCAACTCTCCCTGTGAGAAGCACGTCTTCAGCCTCTGCCAACTCAAGGTAAGCCCCCCCCCCCCCCCCTTTTATACCTACGTTTGTGAGGATTAGGCACCACGCAATGTCATCTGCAATACAAAACTTGTGACAACAATGGGTATGGCTTACAACTTGGGTTTCCCAATGCACCTGGAATTGATGATGCCACTTTAATGGCATTCTCATTCCAGCATGATCCCAAAATCGTCATTCTTCTTTCTGCCTGAAAAGCCTTTGCACAATTCATCTCAGCATTGTCTAAAAAAATAGTCACTTATACATTTTTTTTTTTTTTAGTCTTGGCATCATTCATCCCAGCCCCTAAAATGCTTTCAGATAATCTTCGTTGCAATTCGTGACCGGCACATCTGAATCATGTTATTGCACATCTGTTAACCTTCTAAATTTTTTTTTATGGAAGTGATATCAGTGGGTGTCGTTCTCGTTCTCCTTTAGGCAGCCCGGTTATTCCCCATGTCTGCCTACATAGTACTACTTACTATAACTCCTCTGCATTTCAAAAAAAAAAAAAAAATTCTATACAGTTTGTTTTGAAAGCACACGCATGTCATGACCTCATGCGATGCCCTTATGGAGCTATCGTACAGAAAATAGCACCCTGGACCCAGGTGCAACATCGGAGCTTGATATAGGCCCTACACCTCACGTTAATATAAGTTCTTACTCTTTTTTTTTATTTCTTTCTCTTCTCTTGATATTTCGTTACTTTCTAAGTTAACTGCAAGATGTTTAGCTTCTGTCATTTTCCCCTATCGTAAGCATACAGTCCCCATTTGCATTCTAGTTGTGGATATTTCATGTGGGAAGGCCATTGTCACAGGCTATCATTTTGTTGACAAGAGCCTCAGGAATGATTATGAAGTCATACTGGTTGATGGCACAATGTATCTGAAGATGTTATATGAAATCCAAATGCAATGAATAGCTGTAAATTTCCTTTTGCAGAGATCAGTCCTTAATTCTTTTACTGTTCTGTATATGATCTGCTATTCAATCCATTTACTGTCCTGAATTTTTTTTTTCTTCTTTCGTGATACCTCCTTTTAATGTAATGTGGCGCACCAGTTGGGTCATAGCACCCATATGGATCAAGCCAAAGCATTTTGGTTCTAACACTGTGACGAACTACCCAGTCAAATCACAAAACACACCTCCATCACATGTTGACCTCGTCCAGCGTGGGTAGCCTCTGTGTAGAGATAAATTAACATCTGTCCACATTTTGTATACATACAACTATTCCTGCTATTGTGGTGCTGTAGCTACTATTTTTGCATACTCTAAATATCATTCCTATGTTAAAACATCTTGTAACACAGGTTATAGCTCTCTATATATCCCTGAGTTTACTTAGTTTTAACTGTTTGTCTTAGACAGTTTGTATTTTCCTTCAGCTATGCATGTTAGTTGTAGCTTACTTAGTTTTAACTGTTTGTCTTAGACAGTTTGTATTTTCCTTCAGCTATGCATGTTAGCTGTAGCTTACTTAGCTTTAACCGTTTGTCTTAGACAGTTTGTATTTTCCCTTAGCTATGCATATTAGCTGTAGCTTTGCTTGTTTAGCTGTTGTCTTATACATAGCTGGCATTTTCTTTTAGCCGTGTATTGGCTGCGGTTTGCTTGTTTAGTTGTTTATCTTAGACACGGTTTGCCAATTTTATTTTAGCAGCCCATATTAGGTACAGTTTGCATGTTATAGTCACTCATATCAGATGAAGCTCATATCTTTTTAACAGTTTATATTAGATACAACCCATTTCTTATTATATATATATACATATTTTGCCTCTTATGCTTCGCCAATGCCCGTATTCACTATCGTCATGTAGGTTGTTTCCTATATCTATCACATTTTTTTTGGAGGACACCGAGATAAGTTATATGTTACTATAATTTTTTTTTTTTGCATATACCTATACCCCTTTTTATTCTTCAAAGCATCAATCTTCATCTCATATCATGAGCCTTTAGCCACTTACATATATAGGTTACTTATTTAGTCCAAATATGGCCTTTAGATAGTTTCATATATAGATATCCTATTCATTTCATCTTCATCAAGTAGTGCATTTCCGTTATGATTCACATGTAATCCCTCGTATATTGTCGTCAATATGAGGTTTTCAATTTCTTGGCGGTATGGCACATTTCTCGTGCTAACTCTCATGTGCAGGAAGGAGCGGAAGATGTGGCTTCTATCAGCTTTATATATATATATATATATATATATATATATATATATATATATATATATATATATATATATATATATATATTTATTTATTTTGCTCTATACCAGAGATGTAATAATCAAAAATTTGGAATAATATTTACTTTACTGCTTAGATTAGGCTGCATCTTATATAGTTTAAATTCCTGTAATATCCTGTTTATATGATTCATGCATTTTATTTCAAAAGCACCATGGATGTACACGAATGGCACGTGCACCAACTCTTAGGGAGTTGATGAACTCGGTGGAGTCCATATTTACGGCCCTAGTCGGAATATGGACGAGACCCAGATCCATCATCTCTCTACCAGTCACATTGAGCCTACACTCTTAGGCTATCTTAAAAAAATGCATATCATATTTCCAATTTTGCAAAGTATTGTGCATTAAATCAATTAAACTCTGAACATATTCATGGCCACAGTCAGGATATGTGAAGGATTTATTTTGACTTAATGGACATTTTCCAACAAATTTCTTAGAAAATCTTTCAAAGTGCATTCATTCATTCATATCATTTGCATCATGAAATCATTGGTTTCTCATGATTTTCTCAAGAAAGCTTCATTCTCAAGGAATCGATTTCTCAAGAAACTCTAAGAATTTTCCAAAATCGGTTTTCTCAAGTCAAGTTTTTCCACAGTTTTCCATGGGAAAAGGTCATTTTCCCAAGATTTTCAAGAGAAGTCTCTCACCTTTCTCAAAGCCAAAATCGATTTCCAAGTATTTCAAGGTTAAGATTCTCAGGATTTCAATTTCCCAAGTTTCAATTTTCCTTTTCCACAAGGGTTTTCCAATGAATTTCAATCGTTTTCCTAAGAAAGCTTTCAAAACTTAAAGCTTTTCCTGACAAGCATTTCCCCTTCAAATGTTCACCTTTTTCCCAAGAATCACTTCTACTTTCCTAGGATTTTCAACTATGCATGATTTTCCCACAACTTTATGAACTTTCTCGTGATTTCAGAAACCCCTTTCTTTTGAGTTTCCTGAGAAATTGACCTTTTTTCTGAGAACTGTTGTTCAACTCCAAAGTTTTCCAAGCATACATCATAGTTTTCCAATTTATATTTTACAAAGTCTCATAGCACATGCCTGAATTCTCTGTGCATTTAGAATAGAACACGATTTTGATGATTTAACTAAGTCAAGCATGGTTTTGGTCCTTGGTTCGATTACCCCTGTTAAAGGCGGCAGGAACGGTCGAACCTCGTACCGATAGGTCGAGCCCCATCCCATGGATTTTCTCGCAATTTTCAAAACGGAGGCGAGTATTTCAAAATAATTTCCAAAATCCGGTCAAGTTTGAAGCGCGAAAGCATTTTCTCCCTCTCTCTTCCGCAAGGAAGGGAAGACGGGGGAAAATTTCGCGACGATAACAGGTTTGGCGACCGTGATGGGACCTATCCTTGTCTGACCTAAATTGTGCTTGATTTAGTTCAATTATCAAAATTATGTTCACAAAATGTCAGCTCTTTTACTTTTTATATCATGCGAACCTAGGAGCCTAGATTCTGACCTAGCTGACATTGACTGCATATAGACTAGGCATGGTTTGGTAGGACCAGATTGAGGAGAAACTTTCATGCTCACATAGACTTAGGTCTAAATACAACTCTCCTCAATTTAGGATTTGAATGCAAACAATGTATGCTTCTTCAAAGTTTTTAAAATCTATCTCTCTAGGATTTAGAGCCCTCTATTTCTTGCATGTGATCATTTTTTCAAATCTCCATTACGTATCATTACCCGGTCTTCACGTTGCTGGGCGCTCTTCCAGAACCCTAGTTCGGGACAGAGCCTCACAACTGGGCCAACTATTTGGGTTAACACCCCCCTACCACGTACTGCGGGCCACAGTCCGAAGTATATCGGTAGGCGCTCAAGGATGTTGGAAAACCTTACCTTAGAACTGGAGTTAAAATTATATGCCACGTACCTCGGATTTCGGTTCAGGTATATCGGCATAACTGGATTGGACAAAGATGATCTGAACCTAGAGTTAGGATTAGGGTCCTACAACTGTTTTCAAAGTGATGCATCTAGAGTCAGCCTTTTAGGGAGTGATGTATGCGCGTAAATGTTTGTGCAGGATGTGATTGTATGTGTATTATTTCCGCAATTCTTTATATTTCCCAATGTTTTCCAACTTATTAGGCCTTTTCCAAAATATCCTTATTTTCCACGAGGTCTTTTTCTCAAACTCTAGATGATTTTCTCAAATATCCAATTTCTTTCAAAACTCCAGGTGATTTTACATTCTACCTTTTTATTGGATCTCAAATTTCCAGCTGCATTTTATATCCTGCCTGCAAAAATTTTCAAAATTTCCTACATTTCCTAAGTCTCATTCCGAGTCTTTTTCTATTTTCAGTTTGATGGCATCCAGTCAAGTCGATCCTATCTTTCCTGAAGGTCACATCTCCTACGAGGTGCGACAAGGTCGTCCTGAACATCGAGCCCTTAGCACCGGAACTTTCATTCCTCGGTGGTACTATTCCTGGCTAAAAAGCTTTTCCCGAATGTTCCCGGACCATTTGAGCGAGTGCGGATTAGAACTGGCATCAGCAGTCGGAAAGCAGACCATCAATGGCAACCTGATCCATGCAATGGCAGAGCGATGGAATCCACGGACGTGTACCTTCTGGTTTCCATGGGGAGAAATGACCGTTTTAATGGATGAATTTTCAGAAATCATGGGGTTGCCAGAGCCAGCCGGTCAACCAGGCGATCCATTAGAACATCAGTTCCTTATCAATGTCAAGGGTTTGGACCCCCGAGATTCATTAGCTCGTATGACAGGCCGTCGATCCTGGCACCTGATCCAGTTGGAGGGAAATGAATATGTTGACCTGCTCGAGTTGTACCGCCAGTACGGGACCTTCGTTGAAGTCAGTTCGCTATCAAGGACAGCTAAAGAAAGAATTCAGAATGCAATGGTTCTATGCACTGTAGGATTATCCCTTTTCCCAGACGTACACAACTACATGGACATCAGAATAATCCAGCTTATGAGAAGATGGGGAAGTCGACAAACCAACCGTCTTTCCATAGCCATGGCAGCGCTCGCCTTCCTATATCGTGGTCTGACTCGATTCTCACTGGGAGAATCCATCTTAGTTGAAGGTTGCATCTACGCACTCCAATCCTGGTTCTTCCAGCATGTTCCCGCCCGAGCAAACTCTTTTAGATACAATGGACAAGAACTCCTTTCAGTAGCGCAGTACCGATCCATGATCAACAACATTCAAGAAGATGACATTGTCTGGGACTATTTTGATCGGCAATTATCCCCTCCCAGATATACGTACGCTTATGGCAAGCGGTTCAAGTTATTGGGACCATTCTTCTGCACTTACTACCAACCAGAGAGATGTGTTCGACAATTCTCCCAGAGGCAGCAGTATGTCGAAGCCCGACTGTTATCAGGAGCTATGGCAGAGTTCGATCTCACCTCCGCACAATGGTCCAGGGCATATCATTCCGCCCGCTACGGATGGGATTCCTTTGTCTCTCTTAAAATCTTTCCTGGTCCTAGAGTGTCTGCTGATTATCGTAAATGGTGGCAAATTGTTTGTCCTCCACTTATTTGTCAAGATCAATAAAAGTTTAATTTTCTCATTTCAATAAAGTTTTCTTTCTCTCTATTGTGGTATGACGATCTCGCCTAGGTAACAAGGCGCATTTTCATTGTTTATTTCTCTTTCTAAGAATGACAACACAATTGTCGTGATTCCCGCGACGACTCAGTCCCTAGTAATGGGATAATTTTTTCAAATTGTCTGCCATATTTCCAGTAAATATTTCTTCCAAAAGACAACTCCTCCAGAATCTAATCAGGTTTTTGCCCTGCAGAGAGCATCCATAACATTTGATGGTTCGGACAAGATCATGCAAAAGAACCACGGCATCCCAGTACTCGTCAGCCTCAGAAGAAGAGATGGGCTCCCCCCGGTCCGAGAGGAGTCAAGAGCAGCAACAAGAGGATGATGGCATAGACCCACAAATGTATGCCATGTTCAGAAAAATGATGAATAAGATGATGAATGAACAGCCCGGGACCAGCTCAGAGAGGAATCCCTTCAAAGAAAAGTTCCATGGTCACAAGGATAAAAAAGCTTCCAAAAAGCAAGTTCAGCTGGAAGAGATCTCAGATGGAACCGATTTCAATGAAGATACAGATGAAGAATACGAAGTGCCTCCGGTATTTCAGAAAAGGGGCCAAGAACAAAGGAAAAACCGCAAATCAAAGGGTCAGGAGGCAGAAAAGCCCCTGTAAGCACAGTTCCGGGAAATGACCCGAGTTGTCAAGGATCTCCAAGCCCGCGACAAATGCAGGAAAGTCTTCACCAGTGAAGACTTCTACGACGGCTTAGAGGGAGATGATGATCTGGAAAATCTTCCCCGAAAATTTATCAAATTTGATGGTTCTGGCGACCCAAAAGCGCATCTCGCCACTTTCTTCACTGAATGCTCGAGGTTCAAAAGGGATAACCGAGCATTGTTTCTATGCTTCCCCCGCAGCTTGGAAGGAGTTGCAGCTAAGTGGTATGCTGAGCATATCAACCCCATCGAACTCAAGGAGTTCGATAAAGTTGTAAATCTCTTTATTGAACGCTTCTTGTTCAACACAGAGGCGCTTCCTACATTGAGTCATCTCTGTAATTTAAGGCAGAATGAGAATGAAAAGGCACGGGACTTTATCCATAGATGGAGATCGGCCTGCAACAAAATGAGAGATCCTATCTCGGAAAGACACGCCCTCCCTAATCCTCAACAATTTTTCACAGTCGTTAAGAGGATTGATCTCCACAGCACCGTCCCGGACCTTCATTGAATTAACTGAGCGAGCATAATGGCTCGAGCTGAGTGTGGAAAATGGAGTCTATGAAGGCTTCACTTTTTCTAAGAATAACCCCCAGGGTGAGCAGAAGAAGAAAGCTCACTTCGCCTATTCTGCCAACAACAACAGCAGTCGGAACCAGTACAAAGGGCAGAAGAAAGATTACTGCTACGGCTCAGGAAGTTCAAACAACAAAAATTAGAAAGGAAAATCTGCTCCTCAGTATAGCAAGCCTCCTCAGCAGGATCAAGGGCCGAAGCTGCGTGAGAAGACCAAACATGAAGGATGGAGTTACGATAGAAAGTTCACTCCTCTAGACCAAACGCTCGAGGATGTGCTCGAGTATATGTTATCGAAAGAGATGGTCAAGTTGCCCAGATTGGCCGATCCCCCTGTGCCTATGGGGAAGTGGAAGGATCAATTTTGCAAGTTCCACAGGACAGTGGGACACAACACCGAGAACTGCTTTGTTCTTAAAAACATTGTACAAGATCTCATTGAAAAAAATCTTTTAGTGGAAGGAGAAGAAGAAGAGAAAATGGATATTCTCAATCAACTCTTTCCTCCACACACCACAGCAGTAGTGTCGGCACAACCATTCTTACCGCATGAGCACATCAAGCCGTGTTCTGCACAAGATCTCTAGGTTCAGCATCAGGTGTCAGTGCTACGACAGGCAGCTCCAGCTTCTAAGAAGATGGACCTAATATCAGCATTCGGCAAGATGAAAGTCTCTGAAGCGCCTGTAAAGTCAGACCCTAAGTCAAAGAGAACTCCTGACTTCCTCAAGCAAATCATCAGACCTAGGCTGGAAAGTTCAAGTCAGAAGTCTCTGACCGCTCTATTGTTATCATCGCAAAATTTTACTTTTGCAAATCAAACTGACCTTTGAAAAAGTTTTTGAAAATAACTCGCCTCCGTTTTTAAAATGCGGGAAAATTCCGAAGAATGGGACTCGCCTGTCGGTACGAGGTTCGACCGTTCCTGCCACCTTTAACAGGGGTAATCAAACCAAGGATCAATCTACTGCTCTGCTCTATTCAACTTATCCAAATCATATCCTAATTTCTAAATGCACATAGAATCAGGCATGTGCTATGAATTTTCAGAAAATGCCCATTTTGAAAACATGATGTTTGCTTTGAATGATTGAAATATTTAGAAAATGTAAATCTTGGAAAATCGTGAATTGGGATTTGAAATGTACTTCTGAGAGAAATAAAATCGATTTTGAGGAATCCTTGACATTTGGTGAAAATCGATTCTGAGAGACTTGGTTTCTCTGAATTCAAACTTGGAAATTGAAATTCTAACTTAGAAAATTTGAATTTGGAACTTGGGAAATACTTGAAATATCATTGGCAAATCCATATTCTTTTGAATAAGACTTAGAAAAATTCTAACTTCAAACTTTGAAATTGACTGCATAACTTTGGAAAATTGAGTTTATGAACTTGAGAAACACTTGAAATATTCTTTGAAATTCAATGCTTTTGGGAAAATCGATTTTGCTATAAGACTTGGGAGATTTTGAAGAAATGAACTTCTTTGAATTGAGATTTGAATTGGAATTGGCAAATGCATGAAATGAATGAAAATGGATTTGAGGAATTGAGAAATACTTTTTGTATTTTGAGAAATGCAGTGCATTTTTGAAGTTAGCCTAAGAGTGTAGGCTGAATGTGGCTAATGTGAAGATCATAAATCTAAGTATCATTCGCATTCTGACTATGGCCATAAATACAAATTCCACCAAGTTTATAAACTTCATAGAAGCTAGTGCATGTGCCATTCGTGTAGACCATGGTGAATTTGTAAAAATATGCATGAATCATCATCCATCACACATTAAAATTATAAAAATAAACTATATGCAATGCAACCTAAGCTAAGCAGGAAATGTAAATTCTTATTCCAAAGTTTAATTTAGTTTACATCACTATTGAAATTTAAATACATGAAAAATAAAGTCTTCAATGTACCTGCAAAACTAGAAAACTTCGTTAGTGATGATATGTTGGCTTTTCTAGGTTTATCCAGTAATATCTAGAAATTACTGGATTTTGCTAGATATAAGCCTTTTTGCCATGATTCCCTTAAATCAAAATTATAAAAATATGAATTAAACTTGAATAAACATGAATATAAGATATGAAATTTCGAAATTGGGGTCAAAATGACCAAAATACCCCTAATAACAAGACTATGGCCTTGAAATTAAGGTTTTCAGAAATATATTTGGTAAAATGCAAGTTTTGAAATACAAATGAGAATAAATCAAACCAAATATGATGTGACATGATTAAAAATATGAAAATTAGGGTTTGGGATTTCGAAATTGAGGTCAAATGACCAAATTGCCCCCGATAGCAAGACTATGGCCTTGAAATCAGGGTTTTTTAGAAATAGATTTTGGTAAAAACTTAGGTTTTATGCACTTAAATGAAATCAAATGAGCATCAAATTAAACCTAAAGCATCCTAATATGATTATGAACATGATTAAACCCTAAAAATATATGCTTATGCATGAAAATCCAATAATATCACAAAAACTGTGATTTTAGCAGTGTTTTTGGATCTTTTAGGAACCCGGTTTTGCAATTTGCTTAATTCAGCCATCAAATGGATTCCAAAATCCATAAAAATGGGTACCTGCACTTGTTATAACCCTAATGTCTAATTTGAATTATAAAAATAATTTTTTGACATTAAATTAATCCGAAAATTGCATTAAACCCTAAAAATATGCTATTTTTGACCTAATTCACCAACCAGTTTCAATCCAAGACCTGAACCAGGGGTCAAATCTCCATGGAAATTTATGAAATTTTACAGAGACTAACTAAGAAGAAAAACAGAGATTTACCAATTTACAGATCGGAAAAAGCATCTTTGGTTAGGGAGAAACCCTTCCGGCAATCTGAGCTAAAATATATCACTCTTAACAGGGATTAAAACGGCTACTTCAGATTGAAAATACAGAAATAAATAGCAATTCTAAACAAAAATCTCTGAAATTTGAGTGGTGCACAGTAGACAGAAAAATAACAATACTCACTTTTTACAAATCTAGAATCGGATCTGTGGTTTGGGATTTATGACTAACACAAGTCTGATTAGGGTTTTGGTAAACCCTAACGAGTTTTAAATTTAAAAATAGATTCTCTGAAAGGGGAAAAATACTAAACGGTGATAAAAAAATCCGAAAATTTCACAGCAGACATATCTACTCAATGTGAATCCATAGCATTTTACAGATTTAAAATCGGATATAAGATAAGAGAAATATCATCACCGCAAGTTACCTTCTTGATTTTAACCACGATTTTAAAGCTTTAAAAACCCGATTTGATGTCTGATTTTTTTGACAGGGTTCCCGAGGTCCAAAACCTCTGACTTTTCTACAGTAACTCAATAACTCATTCATGCATAACATATAAAAAAATCAGAAATAAACAATGAGAACTTCAATCCAAAATAACATTATCTTTACTGTTCTAAACCTAAAACACACAGAAATTTAAGAAACTTGAAAAACCATGCATTAACTAATGTAAATAAATAAAATAAACCATAAAACAGTAAATAAAACTTATTTCTATGCTATAGAACGTAAAAAAAACATGAATAAACCATGAAAATAAAATAAAAACAGGAAATCAATGGCTGGAATTTGATATCACCTTTAAAACATAGATTTAACCCATTAAAAGGGTAAATCATATATTTTATTGGTTAATAATGTAAAGAATCATATTAAAATCAATTCTAATGGATTAAAATCCCTGTAAATCATCCAAAACAGGGTTAGATCACCTTATTGGATCGTTCTTGCTGATTCTTGTTGGTTCTTGAGGTTGAATCCATGGTTTAATCCATGAAGGTGATGGTGCCAATGGCTAAATCATGCTTAAAACAATGAAAAATATTAAATAAAAGCTAAAAATTAAAGAAAATAATTACCTTGAGGTTGCTGCAATGGAGGAAGGGCTGAAGAGGAGAGAGAAGCTCCAAGAATCCAATAGGAGAGAGATGGGGAAAATCGACCCCCCTTGTGCATCTATTTATAATAAAAAAAATTAGGTTTAAATTTTAACACTTTTGAAAATCTTGGACTCTCTAAGGGGGGCGATTTTGGTGTGAGTTTACCTAACTAACCCTAGCCTAGATTATCCTAATTAAGTCCTAATTAGCCCCTAGCTAAACCTAGAAAATCCCCAAATGTGGTGCCACTTGGCATTTTCTCACATTGGGTTTTTAAAACACCTTTAAAAACCTTTAAAAACACTAGTTTTAAAAACTAACTTTTAAAAATGAGTTTTTCAAAATGGTTTTGACTCTTCTAAACCTCTAACACTAACCAAGACATCAACTAACCCTAGTCTAGCCCTGACTGACTCGAATATGGCGCCACCTCGAGTGGGCCCTACTTGAGTTTTTCAAAAGCGATTTTAAAACTTGAAATTGAAGGAGTTTTCAAAAGGATTTTCAAAAGCAATTTTAAAATTAGAATTTTTGAAATGGCATAGGGTCCTAACTAGGTTAGAACTCCTCTGGATATGGTGCCAACTGAGTGGGCCCACATCGAGTTTTGGAAATTTTGAAATAAACACTGAAAATGGCTTTGAAAAAGGGTTAAAATCGACATTTGAAATTCAAGATCTTTGAAAATAGGGTCTCAAGCGAACTGGAACTCCGAGTTAGAGTCCTGAACTCTTAGGACTCTCAGATTTTAAATTTTAGAATTCAAATGTAAAAATTTTTGAAAGATTTTATCAAGAAATGATGAAATAAGTCAGAAAACACAGTCAGGGTTAGACTCTTAACTCGACCGAACTCTAAAATAGAGTTTTGAACTAACTGGACTCTGTAAAATGACCTAAATTTTGAAAGCAAACGGAAAAGATTAAAAATGGAAGTAAAACCGACTTCAAAACAGACTCCTGACCGGATCAGGACTCTGAGACAGAGTCCTGATCGGACTGAAACTTTCAAAATTTTGAGAAATTTGATGAATAGAGGAATTCAGAAGCGGCACCACCTCAATGGGTCTCATCTGTGAATTGAAATCGATTAAAATTTGAATTTGAAATGAATCTAGATTGTTTCCTTGAGAAAATATTTCGAAATATAAAGTCTTGGGGTTGGAAAATGACAGAGTGTTGAATAAAAACCCAGGTTTTGAAATTGATTTTGAAATAAAAGCTTTAAAATTCAAATCTGGATTGAATGTTTTGAAATAGGAGTGCTGGATCTCGAAAATGAAATGCAATGACATGCAATGCGATGGAATGATATGCAGAATACATGCAATGATATGCAATGACACATGAAATGGACAAACACTGGATAAGGGTGAAAATTTGGGGTGTTTACAGATGCCCCTCTTTGCTGCTAAGCCGGTTAGAAGCCGAGCTTAGTGGCAAAGAAAACATACCAAATTTGAACCATAAAAAAAATGCCCCAGTTAGATGAATCTGACTGGGTATGAAAGAATTAGTTCAAATGATGATGATAGATATGAAATGAAGAATAAGGAGAAAATTTTACTTCGAAAAGAAGTGAGATTCAGGTTTTGCCCTTAACCTGGATGGGACAGAAAATACCTCGTGTAGAAACGAAGCTCAGGTTTGACCCTTAACCTGACCGGGTGGAAAATGAAATACCTCATCAAAGGAGGCCTAGGTTTATACTCTTAACCTGATTGGGCAGAAAATGGAATACCTTATCAAATGAGGCTCAGGTTTATACCCTTAACCTGATTGGGCAGAAAATGGAATACCTCATCAAATGAGGCTCAGGTTTATACCCTTAACCTGATTGGGCAGAAAATGGAATACCTCATCAAATGAGGCTCAGGTTTATACCCTTAACCTGATTGGGCAGAAAATGGAATACCTCATCAAATGAGGCTCAGGTTTATACCCTTATCCTGATCGGGCAGAAAATGAAATACCTCATCAAAGGAGACCCAGGTTTATACCCTTAACCTGATTGGGCAGAAAATGGAATACCTCATCAAATGAGGCTCAGGTTTATACCCTTAACCTGATTGGGCAGAAAATGGAATACCTCATCAAATGAGGCTCAGGTTTATACCCTTATCCTGATCGGGCAGAAAATGAAATACCTCATCAAAGGAGGCCCAGGTTTATACCCTTAACCTGATTGGGCAGAAAATGGAATACCTCATCAAAGGAGGCTCAGGTTTATACCCTTAACCTGATCGGGCAGAAAATGGACGGAATCCTCGAAAGAAGAGACCGTGATGGAACCTTCGGATTTCCGCACAATGAGTCCGATAGGGGTTTTGCAAAAGGAAGGAAATTAGGGTCCCTAAAGTTTGAAAAGGGATTGATTTTGGGCGCCTCATTGCTGAGACTAATTAACTTTTGAAATTGCCTTTTGCTGAAATTGGTGGCTTAACCTCAAGCCGAAATTGGACTGTCTATGGTGGGACAGTGGGGACACAGGGAAGTGTGCGAATCTGAGAGCCCGTGCGCTCAGATTATACCAAAGAAGGGAAGGAATCTTGAAAACTCCCGTTATCAAGTCCTAAAAGGGATAACAACTGATGTCAGGATGCGCCAAAGATGAACCTCAAGCTCTCGCTTCACGCCAGGATAGCTAGAAAATATTGTCAAAATGTTGAAAATTGTTGTTGATTCAAAATAATTGAAAATGATGCACTTTGTTTTGAAAGTATTCCCTCTTTTCTACCTAAAGTATTACCTCCGACTGGGTTTAACTCCGTAGAATCAAGATTCGAATTCAAATTGCTTGCGATTGGCTTTCTTTCAAGGAAGCTATCAATTTCCTTGATATGGACGGAAAAGAAAGTATTCTTGATATTGCGAGGGCTATTGGTGAAAGAATATTGATAAAAGAATTTCACAAAATTAAAGAAGATTCTTGATAGATTTAGAAGTCTGATATCCTGGAATTCTTTTCTCATGATGATCTTTCTGCACTCTCTTTTTAGCAGATTGGAGCTCTCTTGGATTTTTCCGGAATTGCATCATCCTTCATTTTGGAGATGTTCTGACTTTTCTCTCTCTTTTTTTTTCTTGGGAAGGGTACGTCACAAATGCCTTGGGGCACTTTCTGCTATACAGTTATGCCTTTTGGGCTCAAGAATGCTGGAGCAACGTATCAACTGGCAATGGCCGTTATCTTTCACGATCAAATGCGCAAAATCATGGATGCGTATGTTGACGATATCCTCATGAAATCTAAAGAGGAAGAAGATCACCTCGAAGCGCTTGATCAAGTCTTTAAGCGACTCATCCTTTATAAGTTAAGGCTTAACCCGCAAAAGTGTATTTTTGGAGTTGAATCAGGCAAACTGTTGGGTTTTCTGGTCAGCAAAAAGGGAATTGAAGTCGACCCAGCCAAAGCAAAGGCTATCATTGATATGCCACCCCCGAAAAATCTCAAAGAATTGCGCAGCCTTCAGGGACGCATGCAATCAATCCGACGATTTATTTCCAACTTGGCAATGAGATGCGAACCTTTCAACCACTTGCTCAGAAAAGGAGTTAAGTTCGAATGGAGACCAGAATGCCAGCAATCGTTCGATCGAATCAAGAAGTATCTTCTCAATCCTCCTATCTTGAAGCCGCCAGAATTGGGAAAACCTCTTTTGTTATACATCTCAGTCAATCAAGTCGCATGCGGCGGATTCTTGGCGCAATACAAAGAAGGCAGCTTGATAGAGCATGCCATTTATTACGTGAGTAAGACTTTCATAGATTATGAAAAGAGATACTCTCAAAGAGAGAAGACCTGCCTAGCTCTGGTATGGATATGTCAGAAGCTAAGACACTACCTGCTAGCATCTGAAGTCAAAATCTTGTCCAAACTCAATCCCCTCAAATACATCTTAGAACAACCTTTTCTCAGCGGACGAGTCGCAAAATGGTAAGTCTTACTGATGCAGTACGACTTAGAATATGTCTCGCAACAATCAATCAAAGGCCAAGCAATTGCAGATCAATTGGCGGATTTTCCTCTAGCAGAAGAGGTGAAAGCCGAAGATGATTTCCCAGATGAGCAAATATGCAACATCCAGCGATACCCGGTCTGGAATTTATTTTTCGATGGTTCCAAGAACATGGCCGGAATAGGCATCAGAATCTTATTAATCACCCCTGAAAAAAAAATGATTCCATTTTCTCTCAAGTTAGACTTTCAATGCACTCATAATATGGCTGAATATGAAGCCCTGATTCAAGGTCTAAAAATTCTACTAGATTTCAATGTTAAGAGAGTGCATGCCTATGGCGACTCATTGCGCGTTGTCAATCAAGTCCGAGCCGAATGGCAGGTCAAAGATCAGAAGCTATTTCCTTATCAGAAAATTGTTTCAGCTCTTGTCAGCAATTTTGAAGAATTTTAGCTCTTCCATATCAAGAGAGATTTTAATCAAGTGGCCGATAGCCTAGCCAGTTTAGGCTCCATTATGGCATTCAGAAATGGAGAATCTTGTCGCTCTTTTGAAATTGGCAGACTTGACCAACCTGCTTTCCTTCCAGCGAAACAAGTAAACCAAGCTGAGCAAAGGAAGAAACCTTGGTATTACAATATCAAAACTTTCATAGAAACTGGCGAATTTCCTCCAGAACTCTCAAAGAAAGAACAACGAGCAATCAAGCGTATGTCTACTCGATACTTCATTTTGGCTAATGTCCTCTATCGTCGAGGATTCAGTTCAGAATATTCCAGATGCTTAGACGAAGACGAAGCCAAAGAAGTCGTGCGAGAAGCACACGAAAGCATTTGTGGTGGCCACGTCGGCTACCAAACCCTTGTCAAACAGATCGTCAGAGCAGGTTACTACTGGAAGACCATGCAACAAGACTGTTATCATTATGTGAAAAAGTGTGTGCAGTGCCAGATACATGCACCTTCTATTCATGCTCCCGCAACATATTTGCAATCCGTTGTTTCTCCATGGTCGTTCTCTATGTGGGCCTTCGATGTCGTAGGTCCCATCACTCCTTCAGCTTCAAATGGCCACAAATACTTCATTTCCGCAACAGAATATTTCACCAAGTGGGTAGAAGCTATCACTCTTCGCACAGTAGAAGGCCGACATGTGGTCTCTTTTATTCACAAGAGCATCCTCTGCCGATTCGGCATCCCACATGACATTGTGTCAGATAATGGCAGTCATTTCAAGAATGAAAGAATGAAGACATTCTGCTCAAAGTTCAAAATCTATCATCATTTTTCTGCTCCCTACTATCCTCAAGGGAATGGTCAGGCAGAGGCCACCAACAAAATTTTAATTCGTATCTTGGAGCGAACTGTGGAAACAGGCCGTGACTGGCATGAGAAGATTCACAATGCACTATGGGCCTATCGGACCACCATTCGTACACCAACGAATGATACTCCATCAGAATTGGTATATGAAACAAAAGTAGTATTGTCGCTACATGTTCAAAAGCCCGCTTTGAAATTTGCTTCACTTCTGCAATTACCTCTTGATCAATACCAGTAGCAGCGACTGGTACAGCTAAACTTACTTGACGAGAGAAGGCTAAAAGCAGCAGAGCATGCTCAATCCTATCGCCAGAGAGTAGCCAGGCAATACGCAAAGTCGGTTATCGAAAGAAGATTCAAAGTCAATGAGTTAGTGCTTCGATCCACAGCTTATCTCAAGCATCATCCTGGCGGTAAATGGTCGCCAAATTGGGAAGGTTCATATGTCGTCAAAGAAGCATTACCCCGCAACTCATATCGGCTCATTAACGTCGATGGGGTAGAATTGCCAGATCCCATTAATGCTCGACACTTGAAAAAGTTCTATACTTGAAGCCTCTATTCTTTCTTTGTAATCTTCCTATTTTCTTTAAATAATGATCAAACTTTCTTTCCCAGTTACACTGGGGCATTTTTAAAATTTCGTCCTGTATGCAGGCAGGATAAACAAATTCCTCATTTCACGCACTTGTGCATTCACACGCATCAATTTGCATTCATTTGCATTCAACTACATTAACAACAATCCGATCAGTATTGGGATTTCAACAAACAATCCCTTCACTATTCCTAATGATTCAAAATCGAAAGGTAATCACCAATACTGAACCAAAACCAAGCGCTCAAACTGGTATTATTTCAAAATCCAGTATTCAAACTGGTACATTTTCAAAATCCTAACTTTTCGGAAAACCGAGTTCTGACTCGGGTATTTATTTCAAATCATTTTCTTCGGTTGATCCGGGTTCCGACTCGAGATCTCATCATTCGAGCTCTAACTCGAGCTCTTCATTTTTTTTGATTTGTTGACCCGGGTTCTGACTTGAGATCTCTTTACTCATTCGATCTCAGATTCAAGCTCTTTTCATTTGTTGATCCGGGTTCCGACTCGAGATCTCCTTATACATTCGAGCTCAGATTCAAGCTCCCCATTTTCTCTGTTGATCCGGGTTCCGACTCGAGATCTCTTTGTCTTATCCAAGTTCTAATTCAAGCACTTCATTTTCTTTTGTTGATCCGAGTTCTGACTCGTGATCTCATTATCTTGTTTGAGCTCTGATTCGAGCTCTTCATTTCCTTTTGTTGATCCAAGTTCTGACTCGTGATCTCATTATCTTATTTGAGCTCTGATTCGAGCTCTTTATTTTCTTTTGTTGATCCGAGTTCCGACTCGCGATCTCATTATCTTATTTGGGCTCTGATTCGAGCCTTTCATTTTCCTTTGTTGATCCGGGTTCCAACTCATGATCTCTACATCATTCGAGCCCTGACTCGAGCTCTTCATTTTCTTTTGTTGATCCGGGTTCCGACTCGTGATCTCTGTATTTTATTCGAGCTCTGACTCGAACTCATCATTCTCCTTTGTTGATCTAAGTCATTTCAATCATCAGGGTCTGTCAATTGCTCAAATTTGATATTTTGCCCACCAATTTTCAATTCAAATCTTCGGGTCACCCAATTTTCAATTTCAAATTCCAATTCTCAATTTTGACTCCGGGTCACTCAATTCTCAATTTCGACCTTCGGGTCACTCAATTCTCAATTTCGACCTTCGGGTCACTCAATTCTCAACTTCGACCGTCAGGTCATCCTATTTCGACCTTCGGGTCATTCAATTTCCAGCGATTAATTTTCCAATTCCCAATTTTGACCTTTTGGTCAATCAATTTCAATATACAATTTCAATCATTTTCTCTTGCGAGAGACCCTTTTTAGGGAGAGTTCGAGGGAGCTCGTTCTTTTGCATGCTATCCAATTCGTTCACTTAGCCACTTTTCAGGGAGAGTTTGAAGGGACTCGCGTCTTTGTGAACAGTTTGCAAAACAATTTCCAATTTCACACGAGGAACCTTTTTTAAGGGAGAGGCTCGATGGAGACTCGTTTTCTTGTGACCCCCCAATTTCATACTAGGCCATTTTTGTCATGAAGGACCCTCTTGGCAGGGAGAGTGTGATGGACTCGTTCCTTTCATGACCCAATTTTCAGACCTCACTATTATCGTCCCCCTTTCCATAAGAGAAGCCTAATCTTAGGGAGCTTTGACGAAAGCTTAATTTCTCTTCGAAAGTCTGTTTTGCAAACACCTCCTCTTCAGGGAAGAGAGGAGTATTTCCCATTTCCCATTCAGGTAAGGGCTAAGCCTGAGTCTCTCTTTTTGGGGAAAAAGAGAGGAGAATTTTCGTCATGAATGTATTGAGCCGGATTTCAAATACTCACTTTCACCCAGGACTTCAAGAAAATTTTGTCAATCAAAGTATTTGTTGATTCCAGAATCTTTATTGCACAAATCTCTATTTACCTTCAGCATTACTTCCAAAAGAGTGAAGCTTTTGCGAAAAGAGATTCAAACTTCAAATTCTTTCTATTGGCCAACCAAAAGGATGAAGGATAAGTCTTCGATATGGCCAGAAAAGAAAATTCAATATTATTGAAAAGTCGTAGATGATCGATATTGATCGCAGTCAATGGAACATCTTTAAAGGCTATTCTTGCAAAGACGAGGCAATGAAAATATCCTGAGCGCTAGAAAAAGAGAGCATTCATCAAAACCCTGTCTCCTCAGAATCACCTAAGCTGCCATTAAATATCCGCAAAAGGGATCTCTCACTTGTCGTCAAGATGAAGGCGAATTAAGCGAGTAGCCCCCCGGGGCCAAAAAAGATTCGAAACATCTCCAAGATGACGGAGTTTGTGATGGGTCCTTCTAGGGAAAGTCCAAAGCACTGTCGAGATGAAGGCAGAGGCGATGAACCTCTCGACAATCCCTAAAAGATATTTAATTTCAGCTATCATCCAAAAAATCTCTAACCCATGAGCCAATATCGTCAAAGAAGGATCGAAACATCTCCAAGATGAAGGAGCTTGTGACGTACCCTCCCAAAAGAGAGCAAGAGAGGAAAAAGAAAGAGAGAAAAAGTAAGAACATCTCCAAAATGAAGGAGAATATAGCCAAAACATCAGAGAATCAAAAGAGTGCAGAATCTCAAGGAATCGATTTCTCAAGAAACTCTAAGAATTTTCCAAAATCGGTTTTCTCAAGTCAAGTTTTTCCACAGTTTTCCATGGGAAAAGGTCATTTTCCCAAGATTTTCAAGAGAAGTATCTCACCTTTCTCAAAGCCAAAATCGATTTCCAAGTATTTCAAGGTTAAGATTCTCAGGATTTCAATTTCCCAAGTTTCAATTTTCCTTTTCCACAAGGGTTTTCCAATGAATTTCAATTGTTTTCCTAAGAAAGCTTTCAAAACTTGAAGCTTTTCCTGACAAGCATTTCCCCTTCAAATGTTCACCTTTTTCCCAAGAATCACTTCTACTTTCCCAGGATTTTCAACTATGCATGATTTTTCCACAACTTTATGAACTTTCTCGTGATTTCAGAAACCCCTTTCTTTTGAGTTTCCTGAGAAATTGACCTTTTCCTGAGAAATGTTGTTCAACTCCAAAGTTTTCCAGGCATACATCATAGTTTTCCAATTTATATTTTACAAAGTCTCATAGCACATGTGTGAACACCCCAAATTTTTCAAAGCTTTGTAAAAATAACCCTTTTGCCCCTAACCCCGTTTTGTGAGAAAATCAAGTCATTTCTTCAGATTTTCTGAAATTAAATTCCATATTGATATATTCAAAATCAATTCCGGATCCGAATCCAGTACTTTAAAATCCATATTTTCTCAAAATCCGGATCCAAACCCATTTCTGAAGAAATTTTCTCAAAATAGCTTTTAAAAATTCTCAGAAAAATCTCCTTTTGTAAATATTTTTGTAAAAACACAAAAAAAATTAGTTTTAATCTTTGTTTTCTCACAAGCTTTAGGACTTTATTCTAAAAATGCAAAAAAATGGAAAAATAAACACAAAAACAAAAAAAAAATGGAAAAATTACAAGAAAAGCAAATGATTCTCAAGGTTTTAAGAAGTTTCTTGCTGAAAACCTCAATTTTTCAACTGTTTTACAAAAAAAATCCTTTTAAGGGGAGCCTCTTTTAGGAAATATCACAAAAATTCCAACGGAATCCTCCCGCGCGTTTTCCCCTCCTCTTTCCACCCTCCATCTGTAAACCGCATGCTCTCTTCTCCACCATCGATCCTTAACGGATTTCCTCTTCTCGAATTCTCCATTCCCCCTTTAAGAGGAGACAAGCTCCTGTCTTCAAGCATCCATTTTTTTATCTTCCTGGAGGTCGACTCTTCCTTCCTTCAGATCCATCTCTTACAATCCATTATCGGTCTTTCTGCAAAAGCGCCCATTCACCCATTATCGATCGATCTCTTCCTTACTAATCATCTATGAGACTCGTCTTCACGCTGCAAATTCCTCCTCCAGCATCATCGATCATCTGACCTTCCTTCTGAAGAATTACGGACAGAACCCCTACAAAGATCAGAAAGAAGGATTTCAATCTACCTTTGATCCAGCGATTTTGTCAGTGATCGGATTCCCTCTTCCATCCATCTTCCTTGAACAACTTTGGAATCCATCCATCCATCTTCACGCAGTTGGAGGAAGGTCAATCCGACCCCAAATTTCGGAGAAAACAACAACATCCGATCGAATCAATCAAAGCCAAAATCCTATTACGGTGAGTACCCCATTCCCCTCTTGCTTTTTCTGGTTTTCCTTTTTTTTTTTGCCCCATTAGCGCACCATCGATGGTGTTGAAGTTGCAAATAGCAACCTCAACCCATCTCTGTGCAACAGCAAAGGAATTTTATAATTCCAACAGTTTTTTTTTCTTGTTTGTCTCTTTTTTTTCTAATTTACTTGTTTCCTTCTGTCTATGATTCAGATTTGACACCCTTATGCAATCTGTTTGATCTCCATTTTGTTTTTATTTGATTCACGGTCTTATACTAACTTCTCCCTTTGAACCTGGGTTCCGTGATCATATGATGTACCCCTCTTTTGAGGAAGATTATCTGTTTCCATATTAACCATTATCGTCATTTTAATCATCTTCTTGATTCAGTCCTGATGTCTAAGAGATAGTGCCAGGGTAGATCTAAATAATAACAAATCCTCAAAACATTTGTTGGAATTTACCTGTTGGTGGAATCAAGCTTATAAACGATGATCATGGGAGACCTCCATGTAGAAATTTGCTGAGGGTCTTCAGCTTACATTCGTCTGGCTCGATAACAATGGTGGTGTTAACGTATTGGGTTCTGAATCTGGTGGTTCAAAATTCCCGGAGAGTGGCATTGTAAAAAAAATAAAAAATAAAAATAATACCATAAATCTACAGGTTCGAAAGGAATTGCTGGAAATTTTTTTTTTTGCTTCAGGTAATCATGGAAAGGGGATGTATCAGGTAAACCATTGGCTTGCCTTTCGGCTCCTCATATTTTGAATTTAGTACAACATTCATATCCCTGCAATATATTGTGCATTCAGTTCCTATGTTTTTACTTTTTTTTTATTTATTATTTTTTTTATTTTTTTTTTACTATTGACTGCTATTTGGCTCTCTAATGTTCTTTTCCTCCTTGATAGCCATGATCGGCTGCCATAGTTACCTTTTTTTTCTTTCTTTCTTAGCTCTCAATGTCCTATTTTAAGTGTCAAATTTACTTTCACTGCACCTTTTTTAGTGAATATGGTCACCCTCCACACTGTCTTCCCCATTCGCACTCCCTGCTTCAGGCAAGGTCGCCAGGGTCATTCCCCAGAGCTTAACTTTTGGGTCATGAATTGTCATCAGCCTCTGTTAAAGCTGCTTTTGCAACCTACTTTAGTCCAGAAGAGCCAGTTAGATTGCTCATGAACAATCAATCTTGGAGGTATCGAGCATAGCATGGGTGGGAATCTCATGCCAACGATCACACCCCAACATCAACTTCCATCACTGTTCCAGGAAGCGTGCGTATCAAAAAAAAGAAAAAAGAAAAGAAAGGAAACATGGATAATGTTTTCCTCTTTTTCCTTATCTTCAGCTGGAAGCTTGGCATTCAGATTGTGAATATAAGATCACTTATGTAGATCTCTCAAGTGATGGTAGTATCAAGATTAATATCTCACAGGATCTGCAATTTCTGCTTGATCTTCAGCACAGCATATACTTAGTGATTTTCGCTTCATGTTGGGATGGTGCCATTTGTTTAAATGCCTTAATAATTTTTTTTGATGTTTCCAGTATTCTCTACAAAGAAGTAAATCTGAGATTAAGAAAGCAGAGTAATCTACACTGACCTCAAACGGTGGATCTGAAAGCAGCCTTCAGTGAATCAACTCCTCCATTTTCAATAAGCTGTCAGGGGAAGAGGAACCATGAAGATTTCTAGTAATTCAAAATTTACGTCCCCTGATTGGGGATCTTTCACCCCAAAGTAATGTTAAGATGTCACTTACTGAGCACCAGACCCCCGGATCTTCCCAATTCCATGTGTGGGTTTGATTCGCTGCACCAGCACCATATGTACTTTATCAGGATGTTGATTTCTTTTTTTTATGGTCCCTTTAAGTTCTATAGATGCTCATATTAGAACCCATCTCTTTAATAAGTATCGGCATGATCTCTTAGGATTAAAACAGTCATATATGTGACCCATCAGGTGGAATATTTATCCACTGCTGACTTTGTTCTGGTCATGAGGAATAGGGAGGCCACGCAATCTGGCCCTTATTACAGCATTCAACTCTTGACATGCTTGAGGAAGCAATGGGCAGTTTTACTGCATCCACTGTTGTGAATACATTCCAATCTCTTTATGCTAAGGGCACTCACCCAGCTGTGCTTTATCCAGCACTTAATGTGGAGCAGCTTAGTGGGTCTCTCTCATATAGGATAGATTTTCTTCCTATAAACAACTATTGAATTAGCAAATTCAACATTTTTCGATTCTTAGCTCCTCTGAAAACTTTCACGTTTAGATATTCTGGGCTATTGTAGGTGATTCCTGTATTTTAGAAAATATTCAGTATCTGGAAGGACTAAAGTATGTAGCTATGAAGGGAAGAGTTGTTGATCAAATCAATTTTGTTACATCTTGCTCAACCATACCAAGCTAGGGAATATCCATTTGATCCTTAATTTCAGCTGACTTCTTGGCCTTAAGAATAGGGTGATTTTAGTTATCTATACTGATAAGATTCATTATATTACTGACATGGTGCATGATGTAACTGTTGATAGTTTCATATTTATCAATTCCTAGTTCCTATATGGATTATCTCAAGGAAAGGTGTGGAGTTGGAATTCAAGCAACCCCTGTTCCTGTTGAAACTTGACCCTAGTGGCAGTAGGACATGGGGATTGAGCCTTACACAGTCTTTATAATCTGAAGCCATTTCTCCCCTGCTAGGTCGATCTGAGTAGCCTGACCCAAGGATGTTTTTTTTTTAACCCTGAGTTCAGACCTAGACCCCCAGCAAAATCACGTCAGTCCATCTAATGACTGAGAAAACCAAACAAGTTTCAAACCATAGATGTTTAGAGAGTCATTGATGCAGAATCTACTGCAAGTGCCTCTTTAGTTCATGAATATCATCAAGCCAACGGATGAAAGCTCGGTTGGGCCTTAGTTTCCAGAAATTGGTGAAACCTCATTGCATGCTATTGACTGTACCCATGTTAAATCTATGACCCATCGACAGGTTGCCACATTGGCATGACCTGAAGCTTGATCCTGTCTGTGAAAATCATTTTATTAGTGCTTGTCTTCTCTTACATACCAGCCTTTACCTTGCTATGAGCTCTTCATAGTGGTTCACGATGGCTGTAGCTCATAGCATCCATCCCTCACAATTACTTCACTAAGTCACTCAAGACACCTCCAACTGCCATAGCATTGTACAATCCTCATTCCCTCCTTGTTATTGTCCCTTATCTACTACAATTTGAATTTATCACCTCAACACATCTCCCTATTGTATATACCCTCATATATATATATATATATATATATATATGTACATATATACCTATACATACTCATATACATGTGAATACACCCATATGTGTATATATAAATATATATATATATAGATATATAGGTATATATATGTCATTTCCATCATTTTTGTCATACATATCTCTTCACTATTTGATTTTCACATGACATATGTGATTTTCCTTCTCTTTTCATTACTAACCTGTTTGCTTTGCAGGAAATATGTGGATAAAATTGTCATTTGGAGTTGTAAATTTGATTCTATGAGTTGTAATAGCTAGACTTTAAAGAGAATTTACATTCCTTGCTTTAGGTAGAATGAATGAGCATTGTGAATGTTATGAATTACTTGTTTTTCATGCATTTTTGCCTTTATTTTTCAAATTCTCACGAATGGGAACACGAATGGCACGTGCACCATTTCGTAAGAGATAATAAGTACTAAGTTGATGATCCACATCAATGGCCATAGTCAGGGTGTGGACAAAACTTAGCATTTTTATCTTTTACAAAATAACACTGGATCCACACTTGATCCATTTTCAGAATTCATCATATTTTTCCTAAAAATATTTTATTCTTTTATCAGAATTTAACTTAAAATTAACTCAAAATATACCAATGGCCATAGTCAGGGTACATTGAGGGTTAATTTCATTTTAAATTCTATAAAAGCACTAATATGTATTTTATTCTTCTTTTGAATTTAAATATAGATTATCATATAATACATTCAATGACCATAGTCAAGGATGTATTATATTTTCAATCTTATTTTAATTCATTTAAAGAATGAAATAGCTTTTCAAATTCCAATTTCAAACCTATTCAAATTCATTCATCATTTAAGATAGAGCAATATCATATTTTTCAAATTTCTTTTTCCAAAATCCAAGTGATCTCAAATATCTTTCTTCAGTCTACAGTTCAAATCATTCTTCTATCTTATTTCAAAGATTTAAATTCCAAAGTTCAAAGTCCAATTTGACTTTGAAATTTCAAAATTCAATCTTTATATATATTCTTGATTCACTCCAAATTCAAAGTCCAAATTTGACTTTGAAACTCATTTATAGTTCAAATTCTCAAATCAATTTTGAAATTCCAAAATTCCAATTCAATTCAAAAACTCAATTTCAAAGTTCCATTTAAACTTTGAAATTCTTAACTCATTCTCAAAAGTTCATCTTCTTATCTATTCGAAAACCACAGTTTGAGATTGATTCTCAAAAGTTTGACCTTTCTTAAATTTAATCTGGGTTTTCAAAACCCAGATCCATAATTCAAAAGTCCCAGTTGGACTTTCAAAAGCCCAAATCCAAAGTTAAATCTCAACTTGGATCCAGATTTCCAAGTATAAATTCAATTCCACTTCGGATCTTAGACTTCAGATCCATCTTTCATCTTGGATTCCAAGTCTTGGATCCAATCCATTCTAGGATCCAGAATTCCACTCTACTTTGGATCTTAGATTACAGATCCAAATTCCACTTAGGATCTAGATCCTCATTCTACTTTGGATCTCAGACTTCAGATCCAGTTTCATTCTAGGATCCAGAATCCAATTCTACTTTGGATCTCAGATTCGGGTCCAAATTCCAGTTCTTAGGATCCAGAATCCAACTCTATTTTGGATCTCGGACTTCAGATCCAGTTCCATTCTAGGATCCAGAATCCAATTCTACTTTGGATCTCAGATTCGGGTCCAAATTCCAGTTCTTAGGATCCAAAATCCAACTCTATTTTGGAGCTCAGATTTTTTATCCAAATTCATTCTAGGATCTAGAATCCAATTCTACTTTGGATCTCAGACTTCAGATCCAATTCCATCTTAGGATCCAGAGTCCAACCCTATCTCGGATCTTAGATTTCAGATCCAAATACCATCTTGGATTCCAAATCTTGAATCCAATTCCATTCAAAATTCCAGATCCAAATTCACTTTAATTTCCAATTCTTAAAACCAATTCCTCTTCATTCCAGATTTCAAATCAAGTTCCTATTTCGGATCCTAAATCCAAAAATCAACTCAAAACTCTATTCAGAATCCAGAACTTGGATTCAGATTTCATCTTGAAATGTCCACTTTTACAAATCCCATTTCTCAATTCCTTTAGATTTCCCACATTTCCTTCTAAATTCAAAACTTCAAAATTGGAATTCAATTCCATTCCAAATATTCATCCAAGTTCAAACTTCTAAATTTAAAGTCCATTTGTGACTTTGAAAATTTCCTTCTCTTTTTATCTCAAAACTTCAAAATCAATTTCCAAATTCCAGATTTATTTTCCCAAGCTCTTGATTATTCTAAAAACTTAGAACTTTAATCTTAAGTTCTAAGTTAGGAATCATTTCTTCACTTTATCAGATTCACTTGGAAATTCTTCAAAATATTTTCAAAAAAAACATATATCTTTGCATATTGCACAAGCATGATTCATTGTGCATTTAGACTTAGGATAAATACTTACATAAATTCTTTGCAAAGCAAAAGGCACAAAATTCGACCCTTGGTTCGATTACCCCTGGTAAAGGCGCCAGGAACGGTCGAACCTCGTACCGACGAGCGGATCCCGTCTCCCAGTTTTCCCGCAAATATTTCAAAACGGAGGCGAGTTATTTCAAAATATTTTCAAAATTAAGGTCAAGTGAGACCCGCAAAAGAAACCCTCTCCTCTTCTCTTCTTTCTTTTCTTTTCTCTTCTCTTTTCTCTTTCCATATTTTATTTTTCTCCCTTCAAAAAGGAGGAAAATAGAGGCTAGAAATGGAAAAGAGAAGGAAGAGAGAAAGAATATTACGAGAGGAAAAATTTTGCGAGGATCACAGGTTTGGCGACCGTGATGGGACACATCTTCGTTTGGTCGGATTTTTTGCCTTTGCTTTGCTCTGATATTATCTAAGTCTTTATTCTACATATGTCAGCTTCATTTCCATGCAAACCTTAGGAGCCTAGACTCTGTCCTAAGCTGACATCATTTGCATATAGGATTTAAGTATGGTTTGGTAGGACCATATTGAGGAGATTATTCCATGCTCACATTAGACTTAAGTTTAAAATACAACTCTCCTCAATTTTAGGGATTGAATGCAAAACAATGTATGCAAGTGTATGCTTCTCTTTATTTTAATCTATCTCTTTAGGACTTGCATTAGAGCCATCTGATTTTTGCATGTTGAACATGTTTTCAAAAACATCCCTTACCTATATTGTCCCGGTCTTCACGTTGCTGGGCTGTCTCACTGAACCATAGTTTGGGAGAGAGCCTCACAACTGGACCAGTTATTTGGGTTCGCGCCCCCCTACCACGTACCTAAGGGCCATAGTCCGAGGTATATCGGTAGGTGCTCAAGGATGTTGGGAAGCCATTACCTTAGAATCGGAGAAATATTTTTATGCCACGTACTTCAAGCTTCGGCTTGGGTATATCGGCGTATCTTGATCGGAATCAGATGATCTGAACCTTAGAGTTAGGATTAAGTTCCTACAAGTCATTTCAACTATTACATTTAGAGTCAGCCTTTAGGGAATGCTGTATGCGCATCCTTGTTTGTGCAGCTTTAGTTGTGTGATATTTCTGTTTTTCTCTCATATATATGTATCAGACCCTTTTCAAAAACCCTGGGTGTATTATTCAAAACTTACCCTTATTTTCAAAAATCCCAGGTGTATATTTCTATCTACCTATATTTCTTTTTTCTTCTTTTTGATCAAATTTTCTCAAAAATCCTGGAAAATTCCTTTAAAAATTCAACATTTTCAAAATTTCCAGGTTTAATTCTTCAAAGAAGTCTGTCTGTAAGTCCTGCATTCTATCTAATTCTCCTTACTTTTCTTTACCCCAGTATCATCTCAATGGCGTCAAATGTCATCGATGTTGTCTTTCCCCGAGATCATGTCTTCTATCAGATTCAGGATGGACCCCCGAATCTGCGGGTCATCCAGTCTCGTCCTTTCTTCCCTCGGTGGTATTATTCTTGGTTCGCCACCTTCTCACGTATGTTTCCAGACCACTTAGATGACTGTGGGTTGGAGATGGCATCAGCGGCAGGCAAGCGAACCATCAATGGAGCCCTGATTTAGGCTATGGCAGAACGGTGGAATCCACGTACCTGCACATTCTGGTTTCCTTTGGGAGAGATGACTCTACTGATGGATGAGTTCAACGACATTATGGGATTACCCGAACCAGCTGGTCAGCTAGATGATCCTGTCGAGCAGCAGTTTTTGATCAACATCAAAGGGGTAGATGTTCGAGAAGCCTTAGCAAGAGCAACGGGGAGCAGATCCTGGCCTCTCACTGAGATTGGTGGAAATCAATTCATCGACCTATTCGAACTATATCAAAAGTATAGAGCCTACAAAGAGGTTGACACTCTGTCTCGAGCAGCGAAAGACATGATTCAGCATGCCATGATCCTGTGCACAGTGGGGTTAGCTTTCTTCCAAGATGGTCAGAATTTCATAGATATCAGAGTCGCCCAGCTCTTTTGAAGATGGGGAAGCAAGCAGACCCATCAACTTTCAGTCTCCATGGTCGCATTAGCCTTTCTTTACAGAGGCTTGGCTCGATTTGCTCTTGGGGAGACCATTCTGGTAGAAGGATGCACTTACGCCCTCCAGTCGTGGTTCCTGCGACACGTTCCCTCGAAGGCCAGTTTTTTCAGGTTCAACAGTAAGCAGCCAAAGACAGTCATCCAATGCCGAGCTCTGATCGAGAAGCTGCATCAGGAGGAGATTACCTGGGATTTCTTTGACAGAAGAGAGATTGTTCCTCAATACACTTATGCCCGTGACAAGCGCTACAAGTTGATGGGCCCTTTCTTTTGTGTTGATTATCAGCCGGAACGATGTCTGAGGCAGTTTTCGCAACGGCAGGTTCGTGCCAACACCCGTTTTTCGACAGGCAACGTGCCAGAATTCAATCTGCAGTCGGATCAGTGGTCTGGGGCATATCATGTCGCCAAATATACCTGGGATTCCTTTATTTCTCTATCTATATTTCCTGGGCCAAATGTATCATCTGAATATCAAGAGTGGTGGCAAACTGTCTGCCCACCCTCTCTTTGTCTTTGAAAGTTAAAAATATCAATAAAAATTTACTTTTTGGCCAAAATATTGTTTTCTGTATTTTGTTTATAGCACAAATAGTCGCCAATTTTGGGTGACGACCTCATCCCAGGTAAATAGGGACATTCTTTTCACATTTTATTCTTCAATATATTTTCTCATGGTTGACGACCTCGCCTAGGTAACACGGCATATTTCTCTGTTATCATCAAAATGGTAACACAATTATCACAAATCATGTGATGACCCAATCCTGGGTAATGGGATAATCTCTTGAAATTGTCTACCAAATCCCTTCATTTCTTGCTTTTTCTCAAAGAAATTATGATTTTCAAAAGCTTCTTCATACTCTAACCATTCCCATATTCTACAGGAAAGCTTTGGCATCTGAAAATGGTTCAGACAAGGGTTGATAAGAGGGCCGCTCAACAGCACAGTGACAGCGAGCCAGAGGAGATGAATTCTCCCCGATTATCCAAAAAGCATGACTCCGGAGATGAGAGTGATGTTGATCCGGCCATGTATCGGGTTTTTCAGAAAATGATGACTAAAATGATGGCCGAGCAGGCTAAGGCGGCTCCAAAGAAGGCACCTTCTAAAACCAAAGCTAAGAAGAAGCCCATAAAAAAGCCAGTCAAGATCAGCAAGCAGAAAGTACAGCGTGACAGTACTTCTGAAGGCTTCGAGTCAGCAGAAGAGATTTCCGAGGAAGAAGAGCAGTTGATCTACATCCCGAAACATCTGCGGCAATCCAAGAAGCCAGTGGAAGAGCCGGTATCAGTGAACAAACCCAAATATGGGACCCCTGCAGAGGACTCGATCCAGGCACTGACCAAGATAGTCAAAGACCTGCAAGTCCGGGATAAAGGGAAAAGGTCATACACTAGACAGGATTTTTACCTCGGCTTGGAAGGGGACATCAATCTAGAGAACCTCCCCAGAAAATTCATTAAATTTGATGGATCCGGAGATCCTAAGGCTCACCTTGCCATGTTCTTTGCGGAATGCGCCCGGTTCAGCGAAGACAATCGTGCCCTATTTCTCTGTTTTCCCCGCAGTCTGGAGGGGATAGCTGCCAAATGGTATGCTGAGCATGTCAATCCCATCGATTTGAGGGATTTTGATAAAGTCGTCAACATGTTTGTTTAGCGCTTCCTATTCAACACGGAAGCTCTGCCCACCCTGCACCACCTGTGCAACCTGAAACAGGAGCCCAATGAAAAGGTCAGGGACTTCATTCACAAGTGGAGAAGCCTGTGCAACAAAATGAGAAACCCTATTTCTAAGGAACATGCCCTCCAGGTCATTCTCAACAATTTCTCACAACCCTTAAAAAGCCTCCTCTTCTCATATCCCTCCAAATCATTCATCGAACTAACAGAGCCAGCAGAATGGCTCGAGATAGGGGTAGAAAATGGGATGTACGAGGGTGTTGCTTTGGCCAAAAATATCCCAGACCCAAAGAAGAAGGCACACTTCACCTACTCCGCCGAGGTTCCAGGGGATGATCAGGGCAGTAGCAGCAAGCAGGGCAGTGGCACAAAGCCCGAGCAGAACAGAGGAAGGAAAGGGAAATTCTTCAAGAGCAGTGACAAGCCTCTTCCGGCCGGTCCTCAACAAAAAGGGGACCTTCAAGAAAAGCCCAAACATATAAACTGGAGCAGGGATCGGAAGTTCACTCCCCTCGACCAGCCACTGGAGAAAATTCTGGAATACTTGCTATCTCACGGGATGGTGAAACTTCCCAAGGTTGCAGATCCGCCAGTGCTCATGAGTAGATTTAAGGAACAGTATTGCAAGTTCCACAAGGCAATGGGCCATGACACTGAATACTGCTTCGTCTTGAAGCACCTGATCCAGGATTGCATCGATAAAAGCATCCTCATCGAGGATGAAGAAGAGGGCAAAATGGACATCTTGTCCGCCCCATTCCCAAAGCATTCAGCATCAATTATTTTGGAAGATTCTTTTCTTCCACAAAGTCACATACGTCCTTGTTCCAGCAAGGAGATAAGTTTGCAGCATCAGGTGATGGTTCTACATCAGAATCAACCTGCATTTCAGAGAGGGGATATCCTCTCATTTTTAAATATTAGAAACATGTCAATTGAGAGTGGAAAAACCCAAGTTTTTCCAAAGAGATTTGTGAAAAGAGAAGCCTGCAGAGAGGAAGCAGAAACCTCAGAAGCAGCAGAGGAGCGGGCCAAAAGCCTTCAGAAGCCTATCATAGCGCTCTCCAACATCTCCATTTTCGAGTTGACCCATGATTCCCCCCAGCATCGGGAGAAGTTAGATGACTTATTAAGGAAGATCAAGGTGAAGCCGGGCACCACGCCCGAAGACATGGTGCAGATTGTAAATCAAGCGATGACCAACGCATTACCTTCTCTGATGAGGATTTGCCTAAGCCTCATTCATTCCATAACAATGCACTGTACATCGTGGTCAGGACCAGGGGCATGACTGTCCCACATGTTCTTGTCGATGGGGGCAGCAGTTTAAATATTTGCCCAGAAATGACAGCAAAAGCCTTGGGATTGAAGGAAGAGGAATACGTGCCTGACCCCATTACTATCTACGGCTTTGATAATCACGGGCAGACTGCCAAGGGCAAGATTTTCTTAGAATTTTTTATCAACTACTCAGTGCACACCGTCCTATTCCATGTCGTCAACGTGCCGCCAACTTACAATATGTTGTTGGGACGAACATGGATCCACAATGCCAATGCCATTCCATCAACTCTCCACCAGTGCATCAAGTGGTCCAAGGGTGGAATGATTAGTACTGTTTTGGGCGAAGACCCTGAAGAAAGGCTGCCACAGCCTATGATCCCTCGTCCAACATTTACGGCCGATATTCCCAGCATCCGGGAAGCGGATGAAATTAATCTCAGTGACAGTCTAGAGATGTTAAAACTAAAAGATGTCATGGAAGACGAGAATGTTGCAGCCACGGTCCAATGGCAGGGACCTTGTTTCTTCAAGCTAGGAGGACGCATTAATTACACCTCCTTCAAAGATCATCCCTTATTTCCTCAGTTTTCTAAAGCAAGAAAGGGATTCGATCTGTTGATCAAACATGGATATCAGCCATTCCGAGGCATGGGGAAAGATAAAGACGGCATGATAGAGCCCATAATTCCAGTTCGGCATGCAGACAGTTCAGGGTTGGGATTCACTGGCCAGGATTTCAGCAAAAAGACAAGTTTTGTCAGAGGAAGCCAATGAAGAGATGATGCCTTATTTTTTCCTGCTTTTCTATTCTCATTTCTTTGTTTAAATCTTATAGGGACAACACAATCCCATCTTTTGTCAGAGTCTTGTAAATACTTTACTTCAATCAATGAAAGATCAATCTTTTTCTTCATATTCGAGCATCTGTCATTTTCTTTTTATACCTTGTCTATGTCGTTGTTCTTTACTTTATACAAAAAATTTGATTTGGCTCGTACTTTCTCTTAAACAACCTTTCTTACATTTTCAGGACTATTAACTCCTGAATCAATAACAAGATTTGTTATCAATCCCAAGTATCTAAAATTGGCAAGGTTTTCTGAGATGAAAGACAAAGCAGAAGTCAGTCAGGAAGTAGAGCAGACCGAAGAGCCAGCCGAATTTGATTCCACCATTCAGGATTTACCAGAATTTGCTCACATTCAGAAGCAGGATGAACCATCAGCTTTGGTTCAAGATCCAACTGAGGATATCAACATTGGGTCGGAAGATGATCCAAAAATTCTCAAAATCGGGTCGAGTCTAAGCGAAATTGAAAAAGCTAGACTCATCCAATTCCTTGAAAAGAATTAGGAAGTATTTGCCTGCACTTATGAAGATATGCCAGGATTGGATATCAAGCTGGTTGAGCATCGACTCAAGTTGAAACCAGAAGCCAGACCAATCAAGCAGAAACTGAGGAAGTTAGACCCTCGAATTGAACAACAAGTCAAGGAAGGACTTGAAGATCTATTGAAAGCAGGCTTCATCCGGGCCATTGATTACCCAGATTGGTTAGCAAATATCGTGGCAGTCCCTAAAAAGAACGGAAAAGTTCGGATTTGCATCGATTTCAGGGATCTCAATAAGGCCACCCCGAAAGATGATTATCCACTTCCCAACATTGACCTGTTGATCGATAGCACAGCAGGTCATGCCATATTTTCTTTCATGGATGGATATTCAGGCTATAATCAGATCAAGCTGGCCGTTCGTGATCAGTCGAAGACTTCATTTACTACCCCATGGGGAACCTTTTGCTATACTGTGATGCCATTTGGGCTCAAGAATGCCGGGGCAACCTATCAAAGGGCGATGGCCGTCATTTTCCATGATCAAATGCACAAGAATATGGATGCATATGTGGATGACATTTTGGTTAAGTCTAAAGAAGAAGAGGATCACCTTGATGCCCTTAGTCAAGTTTTTGAAAGACTTATCCTCTACAAGTTAAGACTTAACCCTCAGAAATGTGTTTTTGGAGTTGAGTCCGGCAAATTACTCGGCTTCATTATCAGCAAGAAAGGGATCGAGGTGGATCCGGCCAAGGCAAAAGCCATTATTGATATGCCGCCTCCAACTAATCTCAGAGAATTGTGAAGCCTTCAAGGGCGTATTCAATCTATTCGCAGATTCATCTCTAATTTGGCCATGAGATGCGAGCCTTTCAACCATTTGCTCAGAAAAGGAGTTAAATTTGAATGGGGATCAGAATGTCAGCTCTCATTTGAGCGCATCAAGCAGTATCTCCTTAATCCACCAGTGTTGAAGCCGCCAAAATTGGGAAAACCTCTTCTACTGTACATTTCTGTCAATCAAAATGCCTGTGGTGGATTCCTCGCACAGTATGAAGAGGGTAGCCTGATAGAGCACGCCATCTACTACGTGAGCAAAACTTTCATTGATTATGAAAAGAAGTATTCCCAGATAGAGAAAACTTGTCTAGCTCTGGTTTGGATGTGCCAGAAATTGAGACATTACTTGTTGGCTTCTGAAATCAAGTTTCTGTCGAAACTTAATCCTCTCAGATACATTTTGGAACAACCATTTTTCACTGGACGGATTGTGAAGTGGCAAGTCCTTCTGATGCAATATGACTTAGAGTATGTTTCTCAAAAGTCGATTAAAGGCCAAGCAATTGCGGATCAATTGGCAGACTTCTCCCTAACAGAAGAAATTAAAGCAGAGGATGATTTTCCTGATGAGCACATCTGCAATATCCAACAGCCCCCAGTTTGGAATATGTTCTTCGATGGCTCTAAAAACATGTCTGGCATAGGGATTGGAGTTTTGCTAATCACTCCAGAAAAAGAAATGATCCCTTATTCTCTCAAGCTTGGTTTCCAATGCACTCATAATGTGGCCGAGTATGAAGCTTTAATACAAGGACTCAAAATCTTGCAAAATTTTGATGTCAAGAGAGTGCACGCCTTTGGCGATTCTTTACTTGTTGTCAGCCAAGTTAACACTGAATGGCAAGTGAAAGATTCCAAATTGATTCTGTATCAGAAAATCGTCTTAGCTCTTGTAGACAGCTTCGAAGAATTTCAGATCAGTCACATCAGAAGAGAGCATAATCAGATAGCTGATGGTTTAGCCAGTCTGGGCTCCATTCTATCCTTTAAAGATGGTGAGTCATGTCGTTCTTTCGAAGTTGGCAGACTTGAGCAACCTGCTTTCGCTTCAATTATGCAAGTAAACCAGGCCAATCAGAAGGAGAAGCCTTGGTATCAAAATATCAAGAATTTCATTGAGACTGGTGAATTTCCACCAGAGATGCTAAAAAGGGAGCAACGCGCGATTCAGCGTATGTCTACCCGTTATTTCATTCTTGCCAATGTCCTCTACTGCCGTGGTTTCAGTTCTGAATATTCAAGATGCTTAGTATAACGCCCCGGATTTCCAAAACAAAGCTAAGTTAAAAATTTTCATGAATTTCTTTTTTTTTTCATTGCAGCGGAACTTAGAAAAGCTTTTAGCAGCGGAATAAGACGATAATGAGTCGTCAGTTTTAGAAAACCCCGAGCACGTTGCAGGTATGTGGCCAAGCAACTCATTGACCACCAAAGTGTTCCATTTTATCGAAAACCACTTGTTTATTACAACATCACTGCTTGGAAAAGCAGTATAGGTTCAATAAAAGGAAGCAGTACAACTCTGTCTAGAGAAACCCTGGAACTTGATGCCGCCTTGCTCCGCATATCGCCACGCAGGTACAACACCTGAAATCCCCATAAAACGGGGTCAGAACCACTGATGGTCTGGTAAGTATGCAGTCATACATCCATTCAACTCAAATACAATAATGACCACTCAGGGTCGCAATGCGCAATAACGACGCTCAAGCCTCCAAGACTTAGCGTATATCGCAAGAGCCTCCTCAGGGCTATGAGTTGAACATCCGCTCGAGTCCTCATGACTTAGAGCAAGCCTTTTCAGGGCTGTGATTTGAATAGCCGCTTAAGTCTCCACGACTTAGCCATGACCTCTTCCGGGTCTCAAAGTGATGTCTAGCTCAAGTCTTCATACTTGGCACATCCGTATCCCACGCATCTAAGGACAACTCCTCGAGCTTCGCTTAGTCGTGCGGATACAACACGGGTCTTTGCCCAGTCGGTCCAGTAGTATACCGAACATGACACCTTCACAAAGGTTATGCAGGACTGACTCAACACGTCATCCACTCATGCATTCAAAACATCGCTGTACCTAGAACTAATGCATTGTTTGATAATTAACCGCTCCCGCCTTTGGTACGCAGGTAGAGCTATTGTCCGGGTATCAACGCGACGTTCTGGGGGTTGATTATTCTATGTATTTTAGATACCCCAGAGGCCTGTTGACCCTATCCATAGTAGGGCAGTGTGTTTCAACTGGGAGAATCCTACTAGGCCCATATTCGGATGCATCCTCTACTTGCAGTAGTTGGGTTCAATCCTTAGATCTTAAGGATAACCACGACCCCAAAACCCATGAGTGACTGAGGCCATCGTGGACTCTATCAGGTCCAAAGTAAAATACATGTCACTCAAGGCTGTACCATCACTGTCATTCCACAGTGAGCATAATTCCTGAAGGGGTCTGCCAGTCTTACAATTACTTGGACAGAATCTGCATGCCATTTAGGCAGCCCGTGCTTTCAGCACTACGGGAGTATGTACCCGACCCCATTCAGTCTTCCCCAACACAGTCATTACTGAGGGGGTACCCCTAACACGATCTTCAACCGCGGGGTATGTGCGACCTTAAGTCTTATTCATATGCATGCAGAACACCGCTCTTTGGCACTTCGGCCACCACGATCATCACACCTCTTTGGGTGGAAACAACACACTCTGGCTCTTCGGCCCTTACGAGTCTGGTTGTGTAACCGTTCTCAATGAGCATGCATATGACTCGATCTAAATAGATCGGCTACTCGACGTATTTTTACGCAACGAGTCCAAACCTAGCCAAGGCGCAACCTCTACTCTGGCTCAGCAGCCCTTACGAGCAAGGTGCCCTTGCAGGCACAAGGATACGAGCCGATCTGGCATCGTTCCATCAACGGACATCATTATGTCGTTCCATTGGTTCCGGCAGCTCTTCTGCCGACCATTTCGTCAGCACCTCCCCTGCTCTACCGGCAGTGGTGCGACGAACCCTTCTACGTTGTAGAGGGCAAACCATGAACTGGGTAGCACTCTGCTATATGTCAGAGTATCCTGCTACGTTCTTTCTGAGCTATTCATAGCTTCTTCAAAAATTTCAGCAGCACTTCCTCTCTTTTACGGAGAAAGCGTGCGTTTCTTTTATCCATTTCAGCGGCATCTCCCCTCTTTGGTAGGAAATTGCCACGCTTAATTCGGGAAATGGATGCGCACCGTTGTGCGTACTTTGCATCCATCAAGGTTGCAGGAACCCTTGGCCATAGCCAGGCCATACGAAATTGACTTAGTCATTACGTAAAGAGCATTTTGCCAAAAACCGAAGCCTTTCCAATAGGGGCTTCATTCGTCAAGCAGAATCTTGAACGAGGAGCGGTCAAGGAATCGCATGGGCGATTTGGAGTTGATCTCCATTTGAACGCTCATTTATGCGCTATATATGTAGTATAAGCAGAAGCCTGTGCTTTATACAGCGGCGGCGTAAAGAAATGCATATACTATTGTTCAGGGTGTGTAACTGAACGAAATATTCTACATATATAACAAAGCAAAAGCCTTGGCATCGTTCGACGCGACGGCGTAAGTAAAGACATTGCAGAAAGCAAGAGCCTTGGCATCGTTCGACGCGACGGCGTAAGTAAATGCATAATCGGAAGTGCAGAAAATAGGGAGCCTTGGCATCATACGACGCGACGGCAAAGGTAAATTACATAGCCTGTGCGATATAAGACGCGTCGGCAGAATCAGCAGATATACACCTAGATCCGCATCCAACGATAGTTACGAGGCGAGCGGGTGAACACCGAAGTGTCCTAAAGGGCTCAACCAAGAACTAAAGCGAGATACCATTTTGAAGAACGCATATACTGCGTGTTTGAACATAGATATATCCGACGATAGTTACGAGGCGAGCGCGTGAACACCGAAGCGTCCTAGAGGGCTCAACCAAGAACTAAAGCAAGATACTACTTCAGAAAGTATATTCTATATACAAACAATCAACTACTTGAGAGAGATGGATCAACGAAGCGAACTTACTTCAAATCGTGGAAGAAACGGCTCCGGGTTGCTTCTTTGGCTTCGAGCCTTCCTTCGAGAGGTCAGACTAAGTCAGATGAAGCTGACTTAGTTGGGAAAGAGGTAGAGCAGGTCAAGCTACTCAACCTAAGTGGTTTGAACCTAACAGGGTTCAATCCAAGTCAACTGGGTTCAGCAGGTTCGAACTCAGCTCAAGTAGGCTAAGTCTGGGTTCATAAACCCAAACCGGAATTAGGACTAAAAAGGACTTTGACTTTGACTTTAAACCCAACTAGGTTCAAGTCAAGTCAACTGGGTTTGGACCAGGTCAAGTGGGTTCAGACCCAGGTCAGGTGGGTTAGGACCAGGTCAGGCAGGCTCAGACCAGGTCAGGCAGGCTCAGACCAGGTCAGGTGGGCTCAGGTGGGCTAGGCTAGGTAGGGGAGGTTTAGGAGAGAGAGAGAAGGCAAGAGAGAGAGGGGGTCGATTTTTATGAGAAGAGAGAGAGTGGGGAGGGCTATTTATAGCCCAAGCCCACCTCCTCTTGGGTTTTTCCATGCCCAAACTACCCCCTTGGCTTCTTTTTAATTCCAAGAGGTTCCTTGGTGTGGGGCCCACTTGGATATTCCATGGGATATTTTTGTGGGTCCCACCAGATATTTTCTGAGGAATATTTCTGTGGGTCCCACCAATATTTCCGTGGGTCCCGCAAGAATTTCGGGTTTCCGGCGATTTTTTCCGAAAAATTCTGAGTACGCCATTTTCTTCGTATTGACGTAACTAAGAAAGTTGGCTCGTACGAATCTATTGATTTCGTTTAGTTAGGAAGTTATGGCTTCCCGAGTGTTTGAGCATATATTCGCGATTCGACGAATATCCTAAGTATAACTGGCTCGCAGGAATTGATTCGTTTTGCATTCTGAGAAGAAATGCTATTTTTACCGGTAAATGCCTCGTGAATTTTATTCAGATATTTTCTGAAAAATTGCGGGTCTTACACTTAGACAAAGAAGAAGCTATGGAAGTTATCCAAGAAGCACATGAAGGGATTTGTGGTGGCCATGTTGGCTATCAAACTCTCGTCAAGCAGATCGTTCGAGCAGGGTACTATTGGAATACCATGCAGCAGGACTGTCATCGATTTGTGAGGAAATGCGTCAAGTGCCAATTGCACGCGCCTTATATTCATGCTCCGGCCGCATATCTACAATCAGTTGTTTCTCCTTGGCCATTTTCTATGTGGGCTTTTGACGTCGTCGGCCCGATTACTTTTTCTGCTTCTAACGGCCACAAATACTTCCTGGCTACGATAGAGTATTTCACGAAATGGGTTGAAGTTATTACTCTACGCACAGTAGAAGGCCGCCATGTGGTTTCTTTCATTCACAAGAACATTCTTTGCCGCTTCAGCATACCACATGACATTGTTTCAGACAATGGAACCCATTTCAAAAATGAGAGGATGAAAACCTTCTGTTCTAAATTTAGAATTTGCCATCATTTCTCAGCTCTCTATTATCCTCAAGGGAACGGCCAAGCAGAGGCTACCAATAAGATCTTGATCCGTATTTTGGAAAGGACTGTAAAGACAGGTCGAGAATGGCATGAGAAAATTCATGATGCACTTTGGGCATACCGGACCACCATTCGGACTCCGACTAATGCCACTCCTTCAGAACTTGTTTACGGAACTGAAGTAGTATTGTCTCTCCATGTCCAAAAGCCCGCTCTCAAATTTGCCTCCCTTATAGAATTGTCACTTGATCAGTATCAGCAACAGAGATTGGTGCAGCTAGATTTACTAGATGAAAAGAGGCTCAAGGCAGCAGAGCACGCTCAAGCTTATCGACAGAGGATAGCTCGACACTATGCCAAGTCCGTCATTGAGAGAAAAATTCGAGTTAACGATTTGGTGCTCAGATCAACAGCTCATCTCAAGCATCGACCACGGGGCAAGTGGTCACCCAATTGGGAAGGCCCTTATGTGGTTAAGGAAGCACTTCCTCGCAATTCATATCGTCTAATCAATGCAGATGGAGTGGAAATGTCATATCCCATTAATGCTTTGCATTTGAAGAAGTTTTATACCTGAAATGTTCATTCTAAGCATTTTGTACTATTCAAAGAGTCATTTCAATAAAATAATGATCTTCTATCAATTCTTACACTCTTCTCCATGATACTGGGGCATTTTATTTTAATTCATAATCATCTTCCTCATCATATGCGGGCAGGATTAGACGAAAGCTCTTTTCCTCAAATTTTGTTAATTCTTAATTGATCTTGCGATCTTTATTGTCTTTTCATTTGATTCACTTCTTGCTTGATCAAAATTTACATCAAAGCTAATGCGCATTCGTGTCAAGTTTTAACCAAATTTTCAATCTTATTAAAATCTCATCTACTTTTATCTTTAAAGATTACCCTTTCAGGTTAAGGGATAAACCTGATGCCTTCTTTCAATGGGGTATTCTTTTTATTATTCCCCCGTTCAAGATAAGGGGATAAATCCTGAATTATCTTCTAAAAACTCATTTTGAAAATCTAGCTCATCTTCAAAACCCAGTTCTCGCACTGGTTATTTCTCAAACTTTTCAATCATATATTGAGCTCATTTGGAAAATTCGGTCCTCATACCGGTAACCTTCTAAAAATCAGTCTTCTGATCAAATACCTTCCTTTTGCAAAATTCAAGTCCTGACTTGAACTTCCCAAGATTTGATATTTTCAAAAGATCCGGCATCTCGCTGGTCATGTATTTTCCCAAAAGGATCCAACACTCGTTGGTCATGTCTCCCAAAAGATCCAGCATCTCGCTGGTCATGTATTTCCAAGATCTAGCACCAGTTGGTCATTTCCAAAGGACCCAGCATCCCGTTGGTCATGTATTTCCAAAGGATCCAGCATTTCGCTGGTCATGTATTTCCAAAAGATCCAGCATCTCGCTGGTCATGTATTTCCAAAAGATCCAGCATCTCGCTGGTCGTGTATTCCAAAAGATCAAACTCTTAGGGTGCGACTCTTCAATTCTATCATAAACAAAAACCTTCAAGATCTTCAATCTCTCAAATTCTATCAGTTTCCCAACCTTTGATTGCAACATCTTCAAAATCTCATCATTTTCTCGACCCTCGGGTTATAATCTCCCAAAATCAATCACTTTCAGACCATCAGATTAAATCCTTCATTTTCAAAATCCAGTTTTCATAACTGGTCGGGATTTAAAATCCAGTATTTTTCACTGGTCGGGATTTGAAATCCAGTATTTTTCACTGGTCGGGATTTGAAATCCAGTTTTCATAACTGGTCGGGATTTGAAATCCAGTATTTTTTTCACTGGTCGGGATTTGAAATCCAGTTTTTATAACTGGTCGGGATTTAAAATCCAGTATTTTTCACTGGTCGGGATTTGAAATCCAGTATTTTTCACTGGTCGGGATTTGAAATCCAGTTTTCATAACTGGTCGGGATTTGAAATTCAGTTTTCTTAACTGGTCGGGATTTGAAATCTAGTATTTTTCACTGGTTGGGATTTGAAATCCAGTATTTTTCATTGGTCGGGATTTGAATTCCAGTTTTCTTAACTGGTCGGGATTTGAAATCCAGTATTTTTCACTGGTCGGGATTTGAAATCCAGTATTTTTCACTGGTCAGGATTTGAAATCCAGTGTTTTCACTGGTCGGGATTATCAAAAATCCAGTTTCTCATAAATTGGTCAGAATTTCCAAAACCTAATATATTTCATTAGTCCAGTTTTCTAAAGTCTGATTTCTTGCACCACTTCTTTAAATTACAGCTAAATGTTTCATCAAAATCTATATTGAGTGATTATTTCACAAAGAATTCATGAAAACTTTGCCAATTTGCTAAAAGCATTTGTTGATTCTAAATATTCTTACTGCACAAAAAAGAATTTTTCTCAGATTACCTCCAGTATTTCCTTCCAAAAAGGTGAAACTCTTTGCGAAAAAGAGGTAAAATTCAAATCTTTTCCTGTTGATCAAACCAAAAGGATGTAAGAAATGTCCTCGATATGATCAATAAAAGAAATCTTCAATGACGTTGAAAAGCCAGAAGCGAATTAATATTGATCTTGGCTATGGCGCATGTTTAAAAATAACTTTCTGGTAATCAGGCAGTAGGAAATATCTCGAGCTACAAAAAGAATCCACTCAACCCATATCTTCTCATTTCGTTTAAAAGTTGCAATCAAATATCCGCAAAAGGGATCTCTCAATTGTCGTCAAGATGTAGGCGAATTAAGCGAGTAGATCCTCGGGGCCAAAGAAGATTTGAAACATCTCCAAGATGACAGAGTTTGTGACGGATCCTTCCAGGGAAAGTTCGGATCACTGTCGAGATGAAGGCATATGCGATGGGCCTACCGACAAACCCTAAAAGATATTTGATTCCAGCTATCATCTAAAAAGACCTTTTTGAGCCAATATCATATATAATCCCTGAGAGAAAGAAGGATCAGAGCATCTCCAAGATGAAGGAGCTTGTGACATACCCTTCCCTGAAAAAAAGAGAAAAGTCAGGACTCATCCAAATGAAGGATGATATAAAAGCCCGAGAAAGCATAATGACTCAAAAAGAGTGCAAAAGATCATCATGGGAAAACACCCAGATATCAAACTGCCAAAGTTGCCAGAAGTCATCTTTTCTCATGCAAAATTCTTTTATCAATATCTCTTCATTTCCTGTTTTTATGAAATTAAGAATATTTCTTTTATTCTCATATCAGGGAAATGGATAGCTTCCTTGAAGAAAATCATCAGTTCTAAATTTTTGAATTTGACTCTTAAAACCGAGAAGTTAACCTCATTAGAGGAAATACTCTAGGTAAAAGAGGAAATATCTTTGCACATACGTGCACATTTCCAAGCGTTTGAATCTACTACGATTTTATCTTATTGGCAAAATTTTCTAGCTATTCCAAAAATGAAATAAACATTCAATATCCATTTTTTATGCAACCTAGCATTGTCTATATCTTCCAGAAGAGTTGCCTCACTCAGTTGAAGTATCTCTTCCTGTCCCATCGCGGTTTCTTCAGTCAAGGATTCCGTATGGTGTACCCACTCAGGATAAGGGTCAAACCTGAACCATTTGCGAAAGATCATTTAATTTCAAAAGCTATTTCAGTCTCAGCAATGAGACGCCCAATTTCTTCCCTTTTTTTCAAAGCTTTAGGAACTCTATATTTCCTCCTTTCTCAAAAACTCCTCTCGGATTTTCTCGTCCAAATTCCGAAGGTCCCATCGTGCTTCCTCCATTTCGAGAAACCCGTATGGTAGATTTCCTATCCAGATTAAGAGTCAACCCGGAACCTCGCTTCGCGAGGTATCTTCCTTGCAGGTTTGGGTTAAACCTGAGTCACATTCCAATGAGATTCCACGTTTTTGACGAGATGTTTTCTTCCAGTCCCACCATGGTTCTTCCCATCAAGGAACCCATGCTTCATATATTCCTCCAAGAAAGGATCATACTCGGGCTTCATTTCACAAGGCATTTTCCAAAATGTCCAATCAAGGTCCCCGTGTATCCCTTTCCTCGGTTCAAATTCATCTTGATATATTTTCGTCCCATCCAGGTTAAGGACTAAACCTGAATCATTCCAATAAGAGTATCTTGTCTCACCCACGAGACCTGATCAAAATTCTCATTTCCCACCATTTCAGAATTTCCATCTGAAGTCCCATCATGATTTTCTCATCTTTTATTCAATCATACCATCTTCGAGGATTTCGCCTCCCCAAAACCATTCAGGATAAGGTTGAAGCCTGAAAAGCCATATTTTCCAAGATAATTCTTCCACACCCAGTTCAGACCTGCTGACTGGGGCATTTTCAAAATTTGGAGTGTTGTCTTTGCCACTAAGCTCGGCTCTCAACCGGCTTAGTAACAAAGAGGGGCATCTGTAAACACCCCAAATTTTTCAAAGCTTTATAAAAATGACCCTTTTGCCCCTAACCCCGTTTTCTGAGAAAATCAAGTCATTTCTTCAGATTTTCTGAAATTAAATTCCATATTGATATATTCAAAATCAATTCCGGATCCAGTACTTTAAAATCCATATTTTCTCAAAATCCGGATCCAAACCCATTTCTGAAGAAATTTTCTCAAAATAGCTTTTAAAAATTCTCAGAAAAATCCCCTTTTGTAAATATTTTTGTAAAAACACAAAAAAAATTAGTTTTAATCTTTGTTTTCTCACAAGCTTTAGGACTTTATTCTAAAAATGCAAAAAAATGGAAAAATAAACACAAAAACCCAAAAAAAAATAGAAAAATTACAAGAAAAGCAAATGATTCTCAAGGTTTTAAGAAGTTTCTTGCTGAAAACCTCAATTTTTCAACTGTTTTACAAAAAAATTCCTTTTAAGGGTAGCCTCTTTTAGGAAATATCACAAAAATTCCAACGGAATCCTCCCGCGCGTTTTCCCCTCCTCTTTCCACCCTCCATCTGTAAACCGCATGCTCTCTTCTCCACCATCGATCCTTAACGAATTTCCTCTTCTCGAATTCTCCATTCCCCCTTTAAGAGGAGACAAGCTCCTGTCTTCAAGCATCCATTTTTTTATCTTCCTGGAGGTCGACTCTTCCTTCCTTCAGATCCATCTCTTACAATCCATTATCGGTCTTTCTGCAAAAGCGCCCATTCACCCATTATCGATCGATCTCTTCCTTACTAATCATCTATGAGACTCGTCTTCACGCTGCAAATTCCTCCTCCAGCATCACCGATCATCTGACCTTCCTTCTGAAGAATTACGGACAGAACCCCTGCAAAGATCAGAAAGAAGGATTTCAATCTACCTTTGATCCAGCGATTTCGTCAGTGATCGGATTCCCTCTTCTATCCATCTTCCTTGAACAACTTCGGCATCCATCCATCCATCTTCACGCAGTTGGAGGAAGGTCAATCCGGCCCCAAATTTCGAAGAAAATAGCAGCATCCGATCGAATCAATCAAAGCCAAAATCCTATTACGGTGAGTACCCCATTCCCCTCTTGCTTTTTCTGGTTTTCCTTTTTTTTTTTGCCCCATTAGCGCACCATCGATGGTGTTGAAGTTGCAAATAGCAACCTCAACCCATCTTTGTGCAACAGCAAAGGAATTTTATAATTCCAACAGTTTTTTTTTTCTTGTTTGTCTCTTTTTTTTCTAATTTACTTGTTTCCTCCTGTCTATGATTCAGATTCGACACCCTTATGCAATCTGTTTGATCTCCATTTTGTTTTTATTTGATTCACGGTCTTATACTAACTTCTCCCTTTGCTTCAGGTAATCATGGAAAGGGGATGTATCAGGTAAACCATTGACTTGCCTTTCGGCTCCTCATATTTTGAATTTAGTACAACATTCATATCCCTGCAATATATTGTGCATTCAGTTCCTATGTTTTTACTTTTTTTTATTTATTATTTATTTATTTTTATTTATTTTTTACTATTGACTGCTATTTAGCTCTCTGATGTTCTTTTCCTCCTTGATAGCCACGATCGGCTGCCATAGTTACCTTTTTTTTTTCTTAGCTCTCAATGTCCTATTTTAAGTATCAAATTTACTTTCACTGCACCTTTTTGACTGAATATGGTCACCCTTCACACTGTCTTCCCCATTCGCACTCCCTGCTTCAGGCAAGGTCGCCAGAGTCATTCCCAAGAGCTTAACTTTTGGGTCATGAATTGTCATCAGCCTCTGTTAAAGCTGCTTTTGTAACCTACTTTAGTCCAGAAGAGCCAGTTAGATTGCTCATGAACAATCAATCTTGGAGGTATCGAGCATAGCATGGGTGGGGATCTCATGCCAACGATCACACCCCAACATCAACTTCCATCACTGTTCCAGGAAGCGTGCGCATCAAAAAAAAAAGAAAAAAAAAGAAAGGGAACATGGATAATGTTTTCCTCTTTTTCCCTATCTTCAGCTGGAAGCTTGGCATTCAGATTGTGAATATAAGATCACTTATGTAGATCTCTCAAGTGATGGTAGTATCAAGATTAATATCTCACAGGATCTGCAATTTCTGCTTGATCTTCAGCACAGCATATACTTAGTGATTTTCGCTTCATGTTGGGATGGTGCCATTTGTTTAAATGCCTTAATAATTTTTTTTGATGTTTCCAGTATTCTCTGCAAAGAAGTAAATCTGAGATTAAGAAAGCAGAGTAATCTACACTGACCTCAAACGGTGGATCTGAAAGCAGCCTTCTGTGAATCAACTCCTCCATTTTCAATAAGCTGTCAGGGGAAGAGGAACCATGAAGATTTCTAGTAATTCAAAATTTACGTCCCCTGATTGGGGATCTTTCACCCCAAAGTAATGTTAAGATGTCACTTACTGAGCACCAGACCCCCGGGTCTTCCCAATTCCATGTGTGGGTTTGATTTGCTGCACCAGCACCATATGTACTTTATCAGGATGCTGATTTCTTTTTTTTATGGTCCCTTTAAGTTCTATAGATGCTCATATTAGAACCCATCTCTTTAATAAGTATCGGCATGATCTCTTAGGATTAAAACAGTCATATATGTGACCCATCAGGTGGAATATTTGCCCACTGCTGACTTTGTTCTGGTCATGAGGAATAGGGAGGCCACGCAATCTGGCCCTTATTACAGCATTCAGCTCTTGACATGCTTGAGGAAGCAATGGGCAGTTTTACTGCATCCACTGTTGTGAATACATTCCAATCTCTTTATGCTAAGGGCACTCACCCAACTGTGCTTTATCCAGCACTTAATGTGGAGCAGCTTAGTGGGTCTCACTCATATAGGATAGATTTTCTTCCTATAAACAACTATTGAATTAGCAAATTCAACATTTTTCGATTCTTAGCTCCTCTGAAAACTTTCACGTTTAGATATTCTGGGCTATTGTAGGTGATTCCTGTATTTTAGAAAATATTCAGTATCTGGAAGGACTAAAGTATGTAGCTATGAAGGTAAGAGTTGCTGATCAAATCAATTTTGTTACATCTTGCTCAACCATACCAAGCTAGGGAATATCCATTTGATCCTTAATTTCAGTTGACTTCTTGGCCTTAAGAATAGGGTGATTTTAGTTCTCTATACTGATAAGATTCATTATATTAGTGACATGGTGCATGATGTAACTGTTGATAGTTTCATATTTATCAATTCCTAGTTCCTATATGGATTATCTCAAGGAAAGGTGTGGAGTTGGAATTCAAGCAACCCCTGTTCCTGCTGAAACTTGACCCTAGTGGCAGTAGGACATGGGGATTGAGCCTTACACAGTCTTTATAATCTGAAGCCATTTCTCCTCTGCTAGGTCGATCTGAGTAGCCTGACCCAAGGATGTTTTTTTTTTAACCCTGAGTTAAGACCTAGACCCCCAACAAAATCACGTCAGTCCATCTAATGACTGAGAAAACCAAACAAGTTTCAAACCATAGATGTTTAGAGAGTCATTGATGCAGAATCTGCTGCAAGTGCCTCTTTAGTTCATGAATATCATCAAGCCAACAGATGAAAGCTCGGTTGGGCCTTAGTTTCCAGAAATTGGTGAAACCTCATTGCATGCTATTGACTGTACCCATGTTAAATCTATGACCCATCGACAGGTTGCCACATTGGCATGACCTGAAGCTTGATCCTGTCTGTGAAAATCATTTTATTAGTGCTTGTCTTCTCTTACATACCAACCTTTACCTTGCTATGAGCTCTTCATAGTGGCTCACGATGGTTGTAGCTCATAGCATCCATCCCTCACAATTACTTCACTAAGTCACTCAAGACACCTCCAACTGCCATAGCACTGTACAATCCTCATTCCCTCCTTGTTATTGTCCCTTATCTACTACAATTTGAATTTATCACCTCAACACATCTCCCTATTGTATATACCCTCATATATATATATATATGTACATATATACCTATACATACTCATATACATGTGAATATATGTGTATATATATATATATATGTATATATGTATATAGGTATATATATGTCATTTCCATCATTTTTGTCATGCATATCTCTTTACTATTTGATTTTCACATGACATATGTGATTTTCCTTCTCTTTTCATTACTAACCTGTTTGCTTTGCAGGAAATATGTGGATAAAATTGTCATTTGGAGTTGTAAATTTGATTCTATGAGTTGTAATAGCTAGACTTTAATGAGAATTTACATTCCTTGCTTTAGGTAGAATTAATGAGCATTGTAAATGTTATGAATTACTTGTTTTTCATGCATTTTTGCCTTTATTTTTCAAATTCTCACGAATGGGAACACGAATGACACGTGCACCATTTCGTAAGAGATAATAAGTACTAAGTTGATGATCCACATCAATGGCCATAGTCAGGGTGTGGACAAAACTTAACATTTTTATCTTTTACAAAATTACACTGGATCCACACTGGATCCATTTTCAGAATTCATCATATTTTTCCTAAAAATATTTTATTCTTTTATCAGAATTTAACTTAAAATTAACTCAAAATATACCAATGGCCATAGTCAGGGTATATTGAGGGTTAATTTCATTTTAAATTCTATAAAAGCACTAAAATGTATTTTATTCTTCTTTTGAATTTAAATATAGATTATCATATAATACATTCAATGACCATAGTCAAGGATGTATTATATTTTCAATCTTATTTTAATTCATTTAAAGAATGAAATAGCTTTTCAAATTCCAATTTCAAACCTATTCAAATTCATTCATCATTTAAGATAGAGCAATATCATATTTTTCAAATTTCTTTTTCCAAAATCCAAGTGATCTCAAATATCTTTCTTCAGTCTACAGTTCAAATCATTCTTCTATCTTATTTCAAAGATTTAAATTCCAAAGTTCAAAGTCCAATTTGACTTTGAAATTTCAAAATTCAATCTTTATATATATTCTTGATTCACTCCAAATTCAAAGTCCAAATTTGACTTTGAAACTCATTTATAGTTCAAATTCTCAAATCAATTTTGAAATTCCAAAATTCCAATTCAATTCAAAAACTCAATTTCAAAGTTCCATTTAAACTTTGAAATTCTTAACTCATTCTCAAAAGTTCATCTTCTTATCTATTCGAAAACCACAGTTTGAGATTGATTCTCAAAAGTTTGACCTTTCTTAAATTTAATCTGGGTTTTCAAAACCCAGATCCATAATTCAAAAGTCAGAGTTGAAAGTGCACTAGGATCGAGGCAACAAGCACTAGAGGGGGGGGGGGTGAATAGTGCTTTTATAACTTTCTGCGGAATATTGAATGATTTTGCAAATCTCAAAGTAAACACACAAAGAACACAAGATTTTATCCTGTATCGGTCAAACTCGACCTACATCCAGTCCCCAAGCAAAACCCGCTTGAGATTTTCCACTATCAACCTTATAAACTACAAGATCACACAGACCATAACCGGTCCCACTTTCAGTAACAATCCCACTGAAAGCAAACAACTCCTTTACACCAAGGAGTCCTTCTTTTTACACAAAAGAAATAACAACTTACAATACAACCTATGAGCCTTCCTTTTGAATGCAAATAAAATGCAATTGGCTTTTGAGGTTGTTGAAATACTCTACTCACGAATTCACTATCTCTCAAAGTGATTTGAGTGAAAAACTGAAGTGAAAGTATCACGTGAGTGAGAAAACAAATACTTGAATGGATAGGAGTGAAAAGCAAAAAGTAATTCAATATAATTCTATTGAATTTCATGTTTTGAGTGTAGAATGCACTCATATTTATAGTTAAAAGATTCCATACGTTAAGAGTATGAAAGGGTGTCAAAACTTTCCATTTTGAACGATCAAAACGTTTGAAAAATGAAAAGACACGCCTTTTTGAAGTTTCAGGAAAACGGCAAAATTAGTCGACTGAAACATCAGTTAGTCGACTAATAGTTAGTTATTAGTAGACTGACAGTTATCGTCGGTCGACTGATCTGTTAATCGAGCTGTTTAAAAATCTGAACTTTTGAAACTTAGTCGACTTGAGAAAAGTTAGTCGACTGATAATATCATCAGTAGACTGAAAAACCTTTTAGTCGACTGCTGCTAAAAACTTCTGAAAAACAAACATTCTGTTCGGTCGACTGATAAAAAGCATTAGTCGACTGCTGCTAAATTTTACAGAAAACACATGTTCTGTTCAGTCGACTGAAAAATCATTAGTCGACTGCTGCTAATTTTCCAGAAAACATACATTCTGTCCAGTCGACTGATAAAACCTTCGGTCGACTAATTTGACAAAAATGACTTTTTAGAAAATATGGCGCGAAAGGATTAGTCGACTGATAAGTCTATTGGTCGACTAATAAACATGAAAATTTAAGAAAAGAGTTTTCTAAAAAGATTTTCAAAAGAGTTTCTTTTAGAAAAGTTTTTCTAAAGACTTTTAAGGTGAAATGCAACCTAAATATGCACTCTAAGTAAGGCTCTTACAAGAATCCAAGACTTTTAATGAATTAAACATTTGCACACTAGTCTTCAAGGATTCTTCACCGAATTCTTCAATTTCTTCATAGCCTTAGCTGAAATGCAGTTGATTCTACTTGCTCATCATCAAAACCTTGTACTTGAAGTATCATGTATGGCTTCATTGTCGTAACAATCTCCCCCTTTTTGATGATGACAAACTTAATCAAAGATGAAGCATTTAGATGCATAGATGGAGATTTTACTCCCCCTATCAATATGCTGCAAAACATTAAAAGTTAGCACATTTAAAGCACATATATCACATATTGATTGGTTTGCATTTCCATTCATCATTTCTTCATGTATTTAGAAATACATTCATTCAAAGCTTTCTTTTTCTTTTAATTTTGCATTTCTCATGCAAGATCTCCTGTAATGTAATTGCTATCATCTTTTTCTCAAGATCTCCTGCAATTTCAATGTAATGCTATCTTTATCTTTTTCTCCCCCTTTGTCAGAATAAAAAAGAGTAAGGGCAAAAATAGCATAAGCAAAATAGACTTTTAACTCGTATCTCTATTTTAAAACACGGCAAGAGAGTTTCGGCGTGTTTTGAAGATGCGTCAGTCACTGCAAGAGGATTCTAGCGTTTCAAGATCACGGCCAGAAGATTCCGGCGTCTCCCTGTTACGGTAAGAAAATCCCAGCAAAGATGGAGTCGAACGGCATTCCGAGGGCTTTTCGGAAGAGAGAGAGAGAGGCAAAAGAGAAAGAGGGGTTTTTGGTTTAAGGGTTTCATTTTTTTTTTTTTAAAAAATGAAAAGGTATGAAGTGAAACAATGCCTTTTTAAAAACGTGTTTTAAAAAACAAATCCAAGGGGTGTCGGGTCCCTTCACTTAAATTTAAAAAAATTTAGTCGACTAAAACTTTATCGGTCGACTAAAAAAGTGCGACATATTCTAAAAATATCATCAGTCGACTAGAACTATATCGGTCGACTAATATGATGCGATACATTCCAAAATATAAAAACACCAGTCGACTAGAATTTTATCGGTCGACTAATATAGTGCGATTTTGAGATTTTGTTCAAAAATCAGCATTTTTATAAATCCAAAAACGAGCAAATACCTAGTTCTCTCCTAATTCTCATAAAATCTTCATTTTTAAGAGGTTTAGTGAAGATATCGGCATGTTGTTCTTTAGTGGAAATAAAATTTAACGAAATATCTCCTTTTAACACATGATCTCTTAAAAAATGATGTCTGACTTCAATATGCTTAGTTCTTGAGTGCTGAATAGGATTTTTCGAAAGATTTATAGCACTAGTGTTATCACAATAAATAGTTGTTGTGGAGTAATTCAAACCAAAATCTTTTAAGGTCTGTTTCATCCAAAGTACTTGTGAACATGCTAAACTAGCCGCTACATATTCAGCTTCAGTTGTTGAGAGTGATACTGAATTTTGCTTTTTACTAAACCAAGAGACTAAGGAATTTCCCAAGAAATGACAAGTTCCACTAGTACTCTTGCGATCAGATTTACTTCCTCTAAAATCTGCATCACTATATGAAACTAAATCAAAGGAAGATGATTTTGAGTAAAACAAACCGAAATCTGAAGTATCTTTCAAATAACGAAGAATTTGTTTTACTGCAGTTAAATAAGATTCCTTTGGATTAGCTTGAAATCTTACACACATACAAACACTAAACATAATATCAGGTCGACTAGCAGTTAAGTATAATAGAGATCCGATCATACCTCTGTAGAGCTTAGTATCTACACTTTTACCATTTTCATCTTTATCAAGAGAAGTAGTTGTACTCATAGGATTCCTTCTTGATTTCGATGAGTCCATCCCAAATCTCTTGAGAAGTTCTTTTGTATACTTACCCTGATTGATGAAGATTCCTTCTTCAGTTTGCTTTATTTGAAGTCCAAGGAAGTAGTTTAATTCGCCCATCAAGCTCATTTCAAACTCTTCCTGCATAGCCTTAGCAAATTCTTTTCAAAGAGAATCATTAGTAGAACCAAATATTATGTCATCAACATAAATTTGCACAATAAGAATATCTGAATTAAGATTTTTAATAAATAAAGTGGAGTCTACCCGACCAATGGAAAAACCAGATTGTTCTAGAAAATTTCGTAGTCTTTCATACCACGCTCTTGGTGCTTGTTTGAGTCCATACAGAGCTCTTTTCAATTTGTAGACCTTTTCTGGATATTTCTCATTTTCAAAGCCTGGGGGTTGCTCTACATAAACTTCTTCATTGATGTGTCCATTATAACTTGAAGTTCATGTAACTAGCAAAAGCAAGCATCATACGAATTGACTCTAATCGAGCCACTGGTGCATAGGCTTCATCAAAATCTATGCCTTCTTCTTGATTATAGCCTTGTGCCACTAGCCTTGCTTTGTTACGAATGACTTCACCATTTTCATCCAGCTTATTTCGGAAGACCCATCTTGTTCCAATTACTGGATGATCTTTTGGTCTATCAACTAGATCCCAAACATCATTCCTAGTAAATTGGTTAAGTTCTTCAGACATGGCCAAAAGCCAAAATTCATCATCACATGCCTCATTGATATTCTTTGGTTCTAATTTAGATATGAAAGCAACATTTGCAATATATTTTCTAACTGCCTTCTGGTTTGGACACCACTCTTTATTTCACCAATAACTTGTTCATGTGGATGATTAAGAAATTCTTTCCAAACCGGTTGAAGAGGAATATTTTCTTGAGAAGTACTCTCTATCAAGGGTTCTTCTTGAAGTATTGCTTCTTCTTCTTCGCTTAGAGGTATAACCTGCTCACAATTCTCATCAAATGCAACATGTAGAGATTCTTTAATACAAGATGTTCTTTTATTGAAAATACGATATGCTTTACTTCTAGAAGAATATCCAAGAAATATTGATTCATCTGATTTTGAATCAAACTTATCAAGATTATCTTTGGTATTTAACAAGAAACATTTACTACCAAAAATTTTGAAATATGAGATCTTTGGTATACGATCATAATACAATTCAAAACATGTTTTTTGGAAAATTGGTCTAACACGATTTAAGACATAACATGCTGTTTTAATTGCTTCAGCCCAAAAATATTTTGGTAAATTTTTATCTTGAAGCATGGTTCTAGCACATTCTTGCAAAGTTCTATTCTTTCTTTCAACAACTCCATTTTGTGGAGCCGCTCTAGGAAAAGCAAAGTTATGAGATATACCATGTAAATCACAAAACTTTAGAAAAGATTCATTTTCAAATTCACCACCATGATCACTACGAATTTTAATAATAGATGTAGATTTTTCATTTGTAATTCTTCTACAAAGTTTAGAAAATTCTAAAAAAGCATCATTTTTGCTTTTTAGAAAAATCACCCATGTAAACCGAGAATAATCATCTACTATAACAAAAGCATACTTGCTACCATTCAAACTTTGAATTCTAGATGGTCCAAATAGATCTAAATGTAAAAGTTCAAGAGGACGTTTTGTTGAAACTATATCTTTAGCTTTAAAAGAACTCTTGATTTGTTTACCCCTTTGACAAGCATCACATAAGTGATCCTTTTTATATGGTATTCTAGGTAGGCCTCTTACAAGATCATTCTTGGATAATTTTGAAATAATTTTAAAATTAACATGTCCAAGTCTCTTGTGCCATTACCATTGAATTTCATTTGACACAATAAGACATTTTTCATTAAAAGAGGGTAATTCATCTAGATACAGTTCATACACATTGTTTCTTCTTTTACCTTTAAAAATGATCTTTTTAGATTGAAAATCAGAAATTAAGCATAAATCATTTTCAAAAGAAACATGAAAACCTTTATCACATAATTGACTAATAGATATTAAATTATGCATTAAACCATCTACTAAAAGAACATTTTCTATCAAGGGAAATTTTGGATTACCAATATTACCAATACCTATCACTTTTCCCTTGTTATTGTCACCAAAGGTGACGGTTCCTCCATCCTTATTTTGGAGGGTGGAAAATAACTCCGGCCTTCATCGAACTGATAGTCGTTCTTCATCAAACTGATAGTGTTTCAAGCGAACTGATAGTCGTTCTTCATCGAACTGATAGTGTTCCCAAGTGAACTGATAGTCGTTCTTCATCGAACTGATAGTGTTCCAAGCGAACTGATAGTCGTTCTTCATCGAACTGATATTGTTCCCAGTGAACTGATAGTCGTTCTTCATCGAACTGATAGTGTTCCAAGTGAACTGATAGTTGTTCTTCATTGAACTGATAGTGTTCTAACCAAACTGATAGTGTTCCCAAGCAAACTGATAATCGTTCTTCATTGAACTGATAATGTTCCAAGTGAACTGATAGTCGTTCCTCATTGAACTGATAGTGTTCCAGCGAACCGATGGTCGTTCTTAATTGAACTGATATTATTCCCACCGATGGTCGTTCTTAATTGAACTGATATTGTTCCTAGTGAACTGATAGTCGTCTACTTTGGAAAGGAGATGAGAATTTTCGTCACGGATGTGTTGAGCCGGACCTCAAATGCTCTCTTTCACCAAGGATTTCAAGAACATGTTGTCAATTTGTCAGGCAATTACCTGTTGATTTCAAAATGTTATTGCGCAAATTTTACCTCAGTTTACCTTCAGCATTACTTCCAAGAGAGTGAAGCTTTTGCGAAAATAGATTCAAACTTCAAATTCTTTCTATGGGCCAACCAAAAGGATGAAGGATAAATCCTCGATATGGTCAGAAAAGAAGATTCAATGTTTTTGCAAAGCCATAGATGATTGATATTGATCACAATCAATGGCACATCTTTAAAGATTATTCTTCTAAAACGAGGCAGTGAAAATATCCTGAGCGCTAGAAAAAGAGAGCATTTACCCAAGCCCTGTCTCCTCAAGCTGCAATTAAATATCCACAAAAGGGATCTCTCACATGTCGTCAAGATGAAGGCGAATTAGGCGAGTATACCCCAGAGCCAAAGAAGATTCGAAACATCTCCAAGATGACGGAGTTTGTGACGGATCCTTCCAGGGAAAGTCCAAAGTACTGTCAAGATGAAGGCAGATGCGATGAACCTCCCGACAATCCCTAAAAGATATTTAATTTCAGCTATCATCTAAACCCCTGAGCCAATATCGTCAAAGAAGGATCGAAGCATCTCCAAGTTGAAGAGTTTGCGACGTACCCTTCCAAAAAAAAGAGAGAGAGAGGAAAAAGAAAGAGAGAAAAAGTCAGAACATCTCCAAAATGAAGGAGAATGCAGCAAAAAACTCAAAAGAGCCAAAAGAGTGCAGAAAGATTATCATGAGAGAAGCTCCCAGGATATCAAACTGCCAAAATTTGCCAAGAATTTCTTTAAATTTGTGCAATTCTATTATCAATATTCTTTCATCAGTTGCTTTCATAATATTAAATTCTCTTTCCTACTCATATCAAGGAAATTGATAGCTTCCTTGAAGAAGGTCAATCGCAAGCACTTTGGATGCTAAATCTTGATTCTACGAAGTGAATCTCGTTTGGAGGTAATGCTTCAGGTAGAAAAGAAGGAATATCTTTGCAACAATGTGCATCATTTTCAAAAACTTTGAATCAACAACAAAATTTCCAACATTTTGACAATATTTTCTAGCTATCCTGACGTGAAGTGAGAGCTTGATGTCCTTTTTTGATACATCCTGACACCAATTTTAAATCCTTCTTAAGGACTTGATTCCACCGCCCAATCAGGACAAGGGTATAAACCTAAGCCTCATTCAAAGAGGTATTCCATTTTCCGTCCGATCAGGATAAGGGTGCAAACCTAAGTCTCATTTCTATGAGATATTTCAATCCCCAATCAGGTCAAGGATTAAAACCTGAGCTTCGTGTCATACGAAGCATTTTCCGTCCCATCCAGGTTAAGGGCAAAAACCTGAACTTCGCTCTCACAGAGCAAATCTATTTTCTCTTTATTCTTCATTTCATATCTACCATCTTCCTCGGGCTAATTTTCTTCATACCCAGTCAGATCCTTCTAACTGGGGCATTTTTATATAGCCCAAATTTGGTGTGTTTTCTTTGCCACTAAGCTCGGCCATAAGCCGGCTTAGTAGCAAAGAGGGGCATATGTAACCACCCCAAATTTTCACTCACCTTCTTGACATCGCCCTCAATCATCATATTTCAGTTCTTTAGAAGCAATAAAGGGCAAAATGGTCATTTTCCAAGTTTGAACCTTGCAGAAAGTCCTGAATTTCATTCTTGAGCCTCAAAATTTCTATATTTAGGTTCAGAGACATCTTCAAATTGCAAAATTTCAAAATCCTTTTTCTGGACAAAAAGCTAAAATTTCCAAGTCCGAGCTCAGAGTGACATTTCATAGAAGATGTCTTTGCATAGCATTGCATCATTCCATTGCACAACATGTCATTTTGAGATCCAGAACTCCTAATTTTCAAAATTGTCCACCCATATTTGATTTTTAAACTTTTTCAAATTGATTTTTAAAACCCTGGGTATTCAAAATTACCAAATTTTCCCATTTTACCCCCAGGACTTTGAATTACAAAAATTTTTCTCAAGAAAAACAATCTGGATATTTGGATATTGATTCTAAAGACTTTATCTCAAAACTTTTTGCAAAAGATTTTAAATCTCTTTACAAAATTTTTTACATTTATCCATATTTTTGCCCTGAAAACCCAATTTTTCCAAATTCTTGAAAACAAATAATGTTTTATCTCGTAGCTTCAAATAAATAGAGCGGGACCCGCCTTTTGACTAGCATCATACTCAGACTCTCAGGTAATTTGTTTATTTTCAAGCGGGACCCACCCGGAGTTCGTACCAATTTGCAAAATTTTCTTTTTAATTTCTCAATACTTATTTATTTATTTTTTTAGTTAGTGGGCCCACACACATGTGGCACCCCAATTGAAAATAAAAGACTTTCAAAAACAAAACAAAAACTTTATTTTCAAAAGGATTTTAAAAGTGGGTTGAGATGGCATTTCCATAAAAGCCTCTCATTTATTTCAATACTCACTTTTTATTAATTTGTTTAAATAAATATATATTTTTTTAGAAGGAGGCAGCCTTAAATGGCACAGCCTAATTTCCCTAAAGAAAAAATTTAATTTTGCCTAAAACTTAGGGAAATGAAACCAAATTTTTGAAAAAAAGGGAATGCGCCCCTCTTGAAACGGCTATTTCAATTTTTTTTCAAAAATGAGGTAACGGAACCTCATGAATAGGGGCTGCGTTTTCTTTTTGAAAGGAGATTCAAAATTCTTTAAGAAGGGAAGATGAGGGGCTAGCCGAGGGAGGCTGAGGAGAGGGGAGAACCAATTGGTGATTATTTTTTTTCTATTTTGCAGGTGTTTCCTGCTGAGCGTGGAGCCCTCTTCCACCTCCCACAGCAGCTGTTTTTCACCTTCCTTCAGCCAGCCACAGGTCAGTCCAATAGGAAGCTCCACCTCCCATGGCTGCCACCTTTCTTCAGCCAGCCACAGTGGCAGGAAATCCAGCGTGAAGCAGCCTCTGCATCTTTCTTGCAGCCCAGCCACAGGAAATCCAACGATTGCTGCCTCTCATTTCTTCAACCCACCAGAAGCTGCCGCACATCCACCATCAGCAGAGGTCCAGCAGCTGCCCATCGTCCTTCAGCCCACTAGCAGGAAGCTCCAGCCAGCCGTCTCATCCCCTTTCTTCTGCTCTCATCCAGCAAGATCACTGGACGCAGGAGATTTGCCAAGCTTTTACCCCTGTCTTCAGCCCAGCAGGAAACTCCAGTTAGCATCTGTCTTCAGCCCAGCCGTAGCAGAGAACATCCAGCGTGAAGATCACCTTCTTCAGTCCAGCCACAGCAGAAGATCCAGCCAACTTTTATCAAGATTTTTTTTTTTTACAGAGCATCCTCGTGATAACCATTCAGATTTTCAAACAAGGTACTAATGATTCATTTCAAGTTGTCCACAGTTTTTTTTTTTTGAAAGTTGAAGGACTGATGTCAAATATCCTATTGCATCTGGAAATATATTTTCTATCTTTCTACTGTCTATGTCTGTTTCCCTATAATAATCTTTTAAACCTTCTTTCTTGTAAATTTCAGCTACTTGAAGTTTAACAGGCATTTGCTCCACAATTGCTATTATATATGTATATTTTGTATTGGTCAAAAGTGCTCTGCACAATCAATTTTGTTCATGCATGAGGTGATAACTAAAAGAATCTAGCACAAGTGAAAAGATTGCTCAAGATTCCAGTTTCGAAGCTGTTGTTTGGGGGTGAACCTTTGGAAAACCATGATATTCTAAAATATATGGTGCTATTAGGCCAACTGCTATTTTTATTCCACTAGATGAAATGCTTAAAGATGAAAACTTCCAGATTGTGACCACAGAAATAGTTGGCCCCTTCCAGGATATATTCATCTAAAAGTTGAAATTTGAGCAGTTCAGCTTCGGTTGTGTTTGCATCAGCAGGTTCTTATGGCCTAGGTAAGACTTGCAATGGAGCAGGCTCAGACCTAACCTAGGTTGGTCCAGATTATCTGTAATTAGGCCTCACAGAGGCAGGTCTTTCTGGCTTCTCATAAAAACAGAGTTAGTTGGTTAAGGACCTTATTTTTAACAAATATATATAAATGGGGTATATCTTGGATTTCAAGTTGGATTGTTTCATGTTTGCACACACCTAAACCAGCTCTCAGTCCTTTCATAATATCCTTGAAGACAGCCCATTATTCCCATAATGCCTTTCTTACACATCACGTATGTGTTGTATTTACCATTTTCTGCAGGTATGCTGTCTTGACATTCGGCTATGTTCATGAACAGATATATCCATATCCGTTCATGATCTTTATGCCAACTTTTGCATGCTTCTTTATTGATATATAGAGAATCTCTATACCCGAATTTATTGAAAAATATGTTGTAATTTGGGAAATATGACTGTGTAAAATCCCTTACAGAAACTGTATATACATATATTTTCTGGTTTTACCCATTATGTGGAATTTTCATTAAACATATATGTCTTCTCATTATATGTATATATGTATCTATATATATGTATATCTATTGTATATCTACCTATATGTATACGTGTATATGTATATATGTATATATATATATGTATATATATATGTATATATATATGTATATATATATGTATATATATACTTATATATATATATCCCTTCATGAGTATTTGCTATTACATGTATTTTTCTTTTCTCTTACTCTTGTAAATATATCATCATTTGATTTATGAGCTTGATATTCAAATTCCTGTTTTATGAAGTTATGTTGGAACTTCATCATTTGATGCTACAATTTCTGTTTTATGAAACTATGGGCTGGAATATCATCATGTGATTTATGAGCTTGATGTTCAAAATTCTTGTGTTATGAAGTTATGGCTGGAACTTCATCATTTGATTCATGAGCTTGATGTTCAAATTCCTGTTTTATGAAGTTATGTTGGAACACCATCATTTGATTTAGGAGATTTTGTCTAGCTTGTTGTAAAATCCCTGTTTTATGAAGCTATGGCTGGAACATCACCCTTGGTTTTATGAAATTTTGCTTAGCTTAGTGCTAAATTCTTGTTTGCTATATCACCCCTTTTGCAGCACCAATTATACATATTATTTCATCATTTTCCACGACATTTTCACCTATTCACCAAGCTTTTCATATCCTTTTCATGATATCCTTGAAATAGCCCATGATGCTTCCATAACCCATTTCCTGCACATATTCATTTTCTGCTGCAAGTGTGCAGTCTTGATATTTGGCCATATTCATGAACGGATATCTCTATATCCAATCGTGATCTCCCAACCATCTTTGGCATGCTTCATTATGGATATATAGGGAGGCCCCATACCCATTTTTACTGGAAATTGCATTATAATTTGGGAAGTATGATTGTGTGAAATCACCTACAGAAACTGTATATACCTGTAATTTCTGGTTTTACCTATTATACGTATTAGTATGTACATATTTTCTCATTATATATATATATATATATATATATTTATCTATATGTATATGTATATATGTATATATATATATGTATATATATATATACATAGATATATACTTATATATATATATATATATATATATATATATCTTCATGTGCTCTTATTTCCATGTATGAACATCCATATATTTTCTCATATAGTTACACCTCCATCGTTACATGACATTTAGCACTTATTTTAGCATTTTGATATATGTATGTCTCTTCGTTGTATATATTATATATATATGTCCATTTCCTTGTTTATTTTGTACTAACTCTCATTTTTGCAGGAAAATCTAGAAGAGGTTGATTCCTTGGTTCCATTTCAATTTTCTTTTACTTTATGTTATGCAATGTAACAATCCAATGTAAACTTTGGAATAAGATTTACTTTTACTGCTTAGATAAGGTTGCATCTCAAATAGTTTGATTTCAGTAATATCCTGATTATATGATGCATATATCTCAATTTTCCAAATTCACCGTGGATGAACACGAATGGCACGTGCACCAACTCTTAGAGAGTTGATGAACTCGGTAGAGTCCATGTTTACGGCCCTAGTCGGAATATGGACGAGACCCAGATCCATCATCTTTCTACCAGTCACACTGAGCCTACACTTTTAGGCTATCTTGAAAATGCACCTCATATTTCCAATGTTTTCAAAATATTGTGAATTAATTCAAATAAACCTTGAATATATTCATGGCCACAGTCAGAATATGTGAAGGATTTACTTTGGATTAATCCACATTTTTCCAATAAATTTTTCAGAAATCTTTTCAAAAGTGCATTCATTCATTCACATCATCTGCATCATTTGTTTTCTCATGATTTTCTCAAAAGATTTTCACTTCATGGAATCAATTTTCTCAAGAAACTATGATGATATTCGGAGTTGGATTTCCCAAATCAAAGTTTTCCTGTGATTTTCCCTAAAAAGTTATTTTCTTAAGATCCATTTTTCAAAAGGAATTTTCATATTTCTCAAGAATCAGAAATCGATTTTCAGAGATTTCAAGGACAATGTTTTCAGAATTTCAATTTCCCAAGTTCTAAGTTTCATTCTCCAATGAACCTTTCCTATAAATTTTCTATCCTTTTCTTAAAGTCTGAGTTTTCCCAACAAGTGCTTTCCTTTTTTTCAAATGTTCATGTTTTCTCAAGAATTCCTACAGTTTTCCTGAGAGTCTCATTTCCTCATGATTTTCCAAGTCTTTCTAAGCCTTCTCAAAATTGTTCTGAGATTCTCATTTTTCTAAGTCTTTATAAACTTTCTCAAGATTTTCCCGAGATTCTCATTTAAACTTTCTCAAGATTCTCACTTCTTCAAGATTTTCCAACTCTTTATAAACTTTCTCGATATTTCAAACCTTCTTCGTCTGAGTTTTTCTGAGAAATTGATTTCCATCTTTTCCTGAGAAATGCTTTTCAACTTCAAATGTTTTCTAAGCATACATCATATTTTCCAATTTACATTTTCCAAAAATCTCATAGCACATGCCTGAATTCTCTGTGCATTTAGGATAGAACATAATTTCGATAAATTTACTAAGTCAAGCATAATTTTGGTCCTTGGTTCGATTACCCCTGTTAAAGGCGGCAGGAACGGTCGAACCTCGTACCGACAGGTCGAGCCCCATCCCATGAATTTTCCCGCAATTTTCAAAACGGAGGCGAGTATTTCAAAACAATTTCCAAAATCCGGTCAAGTTTGAATCGCGAAAGCATTTCCCTCTCTCTTTCGCAAGGAAGGGAAGACGGGAAAAAATTTTGCGACGATAACAGGTTTGGCGACCGTGATGGGACCTGTCTTTGTCTGATAAAAAATGTGCTTAACTTAGTTCAATTATCGAAATTATGTTCACAAAATGTCAGCTCTTTTCTTTTTCTATCATGCGAACCTAGGAGCCTAGACTCTGACCTAGCTGACATTGACTGCATATAGCTTAGGCATGGTTTGGTAGGACCAGATTGAGGAGATATTTTCATGCTCACATAGACTTAGGTCTAAATACAACTCTCCTTAATTTAGGATCTGAATGCAAACAATGTATGCTTCTTCAATGATTTTTCAAAATCTATCTCTCTAGGTCTTAGAGCCGTCTATTTCTTGCATGTGATCATTTTTCAAAACCTCAATTACCTATCATTACCTGGTCTTCACGTTGCTGGGCTCTCTTCTAGAACCCTAGTTCGGGACAGAGCCTCACAATTGGGCCAATTATTTGGGTTAACACCCCCCTACCACGTACCGCGGGCCATAGTCCGAAGTATATCAGTAGGCGCTCAAGGATGTTGGAAAACCTTACCTTAGAACCGGAGTTGAAATTATATGTCACGTACCTTGGATTTCGATTCGGGTATATCGGCATAACTGGATTGGATAAAGATGATCTGAACCTAGAGTTAGGATTAGGGTCCTACAGCTGTTTTCAAAATAATGCATCTAGAGTCAGCCTTTTAGGGAGTGATGTATGTGCATAAATGTTTGTGCAGGATGTAATTGTTCTTATATTACCTCTATTTTCCTATATTTTTCCTAAAATATTTTCAAATACCCATATTTTTATCTTTTCCTTTTATTTCCTCAAACCCTGGAAGATTTTCCCAAATATCCAATTTCTTTCAAAACTCCAGATGATTATCCATCCTTCCGTTCCACTGGATCTCGAATTTCCAGTTGCATTTTTATCCTGTCTGCAATTTTCCAAAATCATATGTTTTCTCTCATTGGATTTTCAATTCTTTTTTCTATTTGCAAAATTCTTCATCTTATTTTCCTCGTGCATACCTTGACTATTGCGGTGGAAATTGTTTACCCACTTGCCTTCTCCTTATTCTAAATCCGTTTGCGGATTGTTTTCCAAGAGATATCTCTTTCCTTCAAAATGGTGTTTTTTTTTTCTCGTGATTGACGACCTCGCCTAGGTAACAAGGCACATTTTTCGTTGTTATTTCTCTTACAAAGAATGACAACACAATTGTCGTGATTTCAACGGCGACTCCATCGGATATTCTTCCAATTGTCTACCACATCATCAATAATCATTTCTTTCCCAATCCAAAATTTCCTCAGAGTTTAATCAAGACTTCATCCTGTAGAGAGCATCCACAACATTTGATGGTTCGAACAAGGTTAGGAAGAAGAACCACATCACCACAGTACTCCTCAGCCTCAGAAGAAGAGATGGGCTCCCCGCGATCCAAGAGGAGTCAAGAGCAACAGCAAGAGGAGGATGGCATAGACTCGCAGATGTATGCCATGTTCCAGAAAATGATGACCAAAATGATGAGTGAACAGGCTGGGACCAGTGCAGAAAAGAACCCATTCAGAGAGAAGTTCCATGGGCACAAGGATAAGAAGACTTCCAAGAAGCAAGTTCAGCCAGAAGAAATTTCAAATGAATCAGAATCAGAGGAAGACACCGATAAAGAATATGAGGTGCCTCCGGCATTTCAGAAACAGGGTCAAGAACAAAGGAGGAGTCACAAATCAAAGAATCAAGTTTCAGAAGAGCCCCTGCAGTCACAGTTCAAAGAAATGGCCAAAGTTGTTAAAGATCTGCAAGCTCGCGACAAGGGCAAGAAAGTCTTCACTAGCGAGGATTTTTATGATGGATTAGAAGGAGACGAAGATCTGGAAAATCTGCCCCGCAAGTTCTTCAAGTTCGATGGTTCTGGTGATCCCAAAGCCCACCTCGCCATGTTCTTCGCCGAATGCTCCAAATTCAAGAGAGACAATAGGGCCCTATTTCTCTGTTTTCCTCGTAGCTTAGAAGGCACTGCCGCCAAGTGGTACTCCGAGCATATCAATCCAATTGAGCTGCGAGAATTCGATAAGGTGGTCAACCTATTCATTGAGCGATTTCTGTTCAATACTGAAGCACTCCCAACATTGAGCAATCTCTGCAATCTAAGGCAGAATGAAAATGAAAAGGCAAGGGACTTCATTCGCAGATGGAGAGAGACCTGCAACAAAATGAGGGATCCTATATCAGAAAGGCATGCTTTATCCTTAATCCTCAACAATTTTTCGCAACCTCTGAGAGGATTAATCTCTACCTCACCCTCTAAGTCTTTCGTTGAACTCATTGAACGAGCTGAATGGCTCGAAATGGGAGTAGAGAATGGAGTCTATGAAGGCCTTACCATTGCAAGAAACAGTCAAGATGCCAAAAAGAAGGCTCACTTCACTTTTGCGAACAAATCTTTCAATAATAGCAAGGGCAACAAGAATGATCATGGCAACAGTTTGGAGAGAATCAAAAGGCAAAAAGGGAAGGACATCAACAGTGATAAACCTCTCCAATCCAGCCCTCAACATCAAAAGAAAGATCAGGAAAAATCAAAGCGCAAGGACTGGAGAACTGATCGAGAATTCACCCCTCTGGATCAGACACTCGAGAGTATACTCGAATATATGCTTGAGAAAGACCTTGTTCGGTTGCCTAAAGCCAGTGATCCTCCAGCAATTATGGGCAGATTCAAAGAACAGTTTTGCAAATTTCATCGAGCAGTAGGGCATGATACAGAAAACTGCTTCGTCCTTAAGAACATTGTTCAAGACTGCATTGACAAGAAGCTCCTCGTTGAAGATGGAAAAGATGTAAGACCCGCAATTTTTCAGTATCTTTCTGAAGAAATTCACGAGGCATTTTCAAGTAAAAATAACATCTCAACCCGAAATACAAATCAGATCGATTTGTACGAACCAGTTATACTTGAGATATTCGTCGCTTTGCGAATATATGCTCAAACACTCTGGAAGCCATAACCTCTTAACTAAACAAAAACAAAGGATTTCCTCGAGCCAACTTTCTTAGTTACGTCAATACGAAGAGAATGGCGTACTCAGAATTTTTCGGAAAAAAATCGCCGGAAACCCGAAATTCTTGCGGGACCCACGGAAATATTGGTGGGACCCACAGAAATATTCCTCAGAAAATATCTTGTGGGACCCACAAAATATCCTATGGAAATATCTAGTGGGCCCCACCTCAAAAGGAACCTCCTGGAATTAAAATAAAGCTCAGGGGCAAAAGGGGGATAAAAATTCCCAAGAGGAGGTGGGCTTGGGCTATAAATAGCCCTCCCCACTCTCTCTCTTCTCATAATTTCGACCCCCTCTCTCTCTCTTGCCTCCTCTCTCTCTCCTAAACCTCCCCTAGTGAGCCCAAGTGAGTCTGAGCCCACCTGACCTGGCCTGAACCCACCTGACCTGGTCTGAGCCTGCCTGACCTGGTCCTAGCTCACCTGACCTGGGTCTGAACCCACTTGACCTAGTCCAAACCTAGTTGACTTGACTTGAACCTAGTTGGGTTTAAAGTCAAAGTCAAAGTCCGTTTTGGTCCAGATTCCGGTTTGGATTTCTGAACCCAGACTTAGCCTACTTGAGCTGAGTTCGAACCTGCTGAACCTAGTTGACTTGGATCGAACCCTGTTTGGTTCAAACCACTTAGGTTGAGTAGCTTGACCTACTCTACCTCTTTCTCAACTAAGTCAGCTTCATCTGACTTAGTCTGACCTCTCGAAGGAAGGCTCGAAGCCAAAGAAGCAACCCGGAGCCGTTTCTTCCACGATTTGAAGTAAGTTCGCTTCGTTGATCCATCTCTCTCAAGTATTTGGTTGTTTGTATATAGAATATACTTTCTGAAGTAGTATCTTGCTTTAGTTCTTGGTTGAGCCCTCTAGGACGCTTCGGTGTTCACGCGCTCGCCTCGTAACTATCGTCGGATATATATGTTCGAATGCGCAGTATATGCGTTCTTCAAAAATAGTATCTCACCCTAGTTCTTGGTTGAGCCCTCTAGGACACTTCGGTGTTCACTCGCTTGCCTCGTAACTATCGTTGGATACAGATCTAGGTGTATATCTGCTGATTCTGCCGACGCGTCTTATATCGCACAGGCTATGTAATTTACCTTTGCCGTCGCGTCGTATGATGCCAAGGCTCCCTGCTTTCTGTACTTCTGATTACTGCACTTCCGATTATGCATTTACTTACGCCGTCGCGTCGAACGATGCCAAGGCTCCTGCTTTCTGCAATGTCTTTACTTACGCCGTCGCGTCGAACGATGCCAAGGCTTCTGCTTTGTTATATATGTAGAATATTTCGTTCAGTTACACACCCTGAACAATAGTATATGCATTTCTTTACGCCGCCGCTGTATAAAGCACAGGCTTCTGCTTATACTACATATATAGCGCATAAATGAGCGTTCAAATGGAGATCAAACTCCAAATCGCCCATGCGATTCCTTGACCGCTCCTCGTTCAAGATTCTGCTTGACGAATGAAGCCCCTATTGGAAAGGCTTCGGTTTTTGGCAAAATGCTCTTTACGTAATGACTAAGTCGATTTTGTATGGCCTGGCTATGGCCAAGGGTTCCTGCAACCTTGATGGATGCAAAGTACGCACAACGGTGCGCATCCATTTCCCGAATTAAGCGTGGCGATTTCCTACCAAAGAGGGGAGATGCCGCTGAAATGGATAAAAGAAACGCACGCCTTCTCCGTAAAAGAGAGGGAGTGCTGCTGAAATTTCTGAAGAAGCTATGAATAGCTCAGAAAGAACGTAGCAGGATACTCTGACATATAGCAGAGTGCTACCCAGTTCATGGTTTGCCCTCTACAACGTAGAAGGGTTCGTCGCACCACTGCCGGTAGAGCAGGGGAGGTGCTGACGAAATGGTTGGCAGAAGAGCTGCCGGAACCAATGGAACGGCATAATGATGTCCGTTGATGGAACGATGCCAGATCGGCTCGTATCCTTGTGCCTGCAAGGGCACCTTGCTCGTAAGGGCCGCTGAGCCGGAGTAGAGGTTGCGCCTTGGCTAGGTTTGGACTCGTTGCGTAAAAATACGCCGAGTAGCCGATCTATTTAGATCGAGTCATATGCATGCTCATTGAGAACGGTTACACAACCAGACTCGTAAGGGCCGAAGAGCCAGAGTGTGTTGTTTCCACCCAAAGAGGTGTGATGCTCGTGGTGGCCGAAGTGCCAAAGAGCGGTGTTCTGCATGCATATGAATAAGACTTAAGGTCGCACATACCCCGCGGTTGAAGATCGTGTTAGGGGTACCCCCTCAGTAATGACTGTGTTGGGGAAGACTGAATGGGGTCGGGTACATACTCCCGTAGTGCTGAAAGCACGGGCTGCCTAAATGGCATGCAGATTCTGTCCAAGTAATTGTAAGACTGGCAGACCCCTTCAGGAATTATGCTCAATGTGGAATGACAGTGATGGTACAACCTTGAGTGACATGTATTTTACTTTGGACCTGATAGAGTCCACGATGGCCTCAGTCACTCATGGGTTTTGGGGTCGTGGTTATCCTTAAGATCTAAGGATTGAACCCAACTACTGCAAGTAGAGGATGCATCCGAATATGGGCCTAGTAGGATTCTCCCAGTTGAAACACACTGCCCTACTATGGATAGGGTCAACAGGCCTCTGGGGTATCTAAAATACATAGAATAATCAACCCCCAGAACGTCGCGTTGATGCCCGGACAATAGCTCTACCTGCGTACCAAAGGCGGGAGCGGTTAATTATCAAACAATGCATTAGCTCTAGGTACAGCGATGCTTTGAATGTATGAGTGGATGACGTGTTGAGTCAGTCCTGCATAACCTTTGTGAAGGTGTCATGTTCGGTATACTACTGGACCGACTGGGCGAAGACCCGTGTTGTATTCGCACGACTAAGCGAAGCTCGAGGAGTTGTCCTTAGATGCGTGGGATACGGATGTGCCAAGTATGAAGACTTTAGCTAGACATCACTTTGAGACCCGGAAGAGGTCATGGCTAAGTCGTGGAGACTTAAGCGGCTATTCAAATCACAGCCCTGAAAAGGCTTGCTCTAAGTCATGAGGACTTGAGCGGATGCTCAACTCATAGCCCTGAGGAGGCTCTTGCGAAATACGCTAAGTCTTGGAGGCTTGAGCGTCGTTATTGCGCATTGCGACCCTGAGTGGTCATTATCGTATTTAAGTTGAATGGATGTATGACTGCATGCTTACCAGACCATCAGTGGTTCTGACCCCGTTTTATGGGGATTTCAGGTGTTGGACCTGCGTGGCGATATGCGGAGCAAGGCGGCATCGAGTTCCAGGGTTTCTCTAGACAGAGTTGTACTGCTTCCTTTTATTGAACCTACACTGCTTTTCTAAGCAGTAGTGTTGTAATAAACATGAGTTTTCGATAAAATGGAACACCTTGGTGGTCAATGAATTGCTTGGCCACATACCTGCAACGTGCTCGGAGTTTTCTAAAACCGACGACTCATTATCGTCTTATTCCGCTGCTAAAAGCTTTTCTAAGTTCCGCTGCAAAGAAAAAAAAAAGAAATTCATGAAAATTTTAACTTAGCTTTGTTTTGAAAATCCGGGGCGTTACAGAATTGGTATCAGAGCATGAGTCTGAGAAACCTGGTTCAAGATCCGTCATGTTTGCGGTATCGCACTGTAAGTATAAATCTTATACTTTCTCTGATTTGGGTGTATTTGTGTGAATAGATAAAATGGCTCCTAGGACGAGGAGAACCATACCGAGTGAGGAGTCCCATACACAGGGCTTCCTGCTGGAAACACTCAACAGGCTTGTGTCTGCCATCCATGAATCAAGGCAAGCACCAGCCCCACCTCGCAATGAGAATCTGGGAGGAGTGACTTATGAAAAGTTCCTCAAACTCGACCCACCTGTTTTCGTTGGTAGTGCCGATCCAGAGCTCGCAGAAAGCTGGATCGAGGAGACGGAGCGTGCATTCCTGGTATTGGGAGTACCAGAGGATAGAAAGACTAACTTCGGCACATATAGGCTGAAGGATAATGCACGAAAGTGGTGGGATACCACTAAGATAATCCAGTTCTCTCAGCTTGAAGTCATCCCTTGGGATGATTTTCGAAGAACTTTCTTGGATAATTACTTTCCGATACACTCCAGAAATAAGAAGAAGATGGAGTTTCTGGAATTGGAGCAAGGTGTTATGAGTCTGATGGACTATACCACTAAATTTCAAAATCTTGAACGATATTGTTCCACGTTATTCGATACTGACCAAGAGAGGGCCGATAAATATATCAACGGATTTCGGGAAGGGCTACGATGTCGAGTCATAACTAGCATGCCCCAAACATTTCAAGCCGCTGTGGCAGCAGCTTCAAAGATTAGTGCAGACTGGGAGCGATGCAAAGGGGTCGTAGTAAAGCGACCGATAGCAAGTAATGGGAACAACAAGAGGACGTTCCCCGGTGGCCAAGAATCACGACCAACTTTTTATAAGAGGGATTTTCAGGAGAACAACTTTACTCCACCGGCCGAGCGGCCATTACAGATGGTAGAAGCCAATCAACCCTACCGACAGTCTAATTTTCGATGCCCGAGGTGTAGCTCAGATCACCCCGGAGGGGTTTGTCCTCGCGATACAGGGGGTTGCCTATATTGCGGCAAACCAGGGCATCGTGTAACAGAATGCCGCAAGAAGGCCTCAGATCTTCAACGAAGAAATATGGGATCTGGAGGACCCTCTCAACAAATACAACAACAACGACTGCCACTACCCAGGATAGAGCAGAAACCTGTGGCAGGTCGTGTCTATGCGGTGACAGCCGAACAACTCACGGATAATGATCGTATCAAGGAATCTGAATACCTTGATAGATAGAGTTGTGTTGGGTAAGAAGCAATTGAAAGACAAGATCCAATGAATGCTTGAGACAAGTGGCTTATGACCTTGTGTACGGTCATCTGGATAGATATGTATCCTTGCTCTGTAAAGTAATTTTGGATTTGTCAAATAAAAATCTTAAGTGCTTATGCCCAAAATTTATGGCTATAGACCCCATGATTGAAAAATTAAGTTTGCGTAATTAGAACGTTAAAACTTACTTAATAAAATAAACCATCGAGGAATTGTTCCCAAGAAGAGAGTCCTGTGAGGTTTTACATATTCAAGATCAGATCGTCTAGCCAGAGTGAGCCTGTGAGGGTATACAGCTCCGTGCGAGTGTATATGTTCCAAAATCAGTAGCTTAGCTAGTATGATTCTGTGAGGGTGTACTGATCCAATATCAGGTGAGTCTGACGAGGGCGAACCTGTGAGGAGGTACGTTTCCAATACCAGGTAGTCTGACAGGGGACTTATCCCAATATGGTTAATCTCTAGAAGAATGATCTATGTGTATGGAATAGTTACACAAGATGGCTATATTGATAGCCGGTTCGAAGAACATTGATTCAACAAAACTATCGTGGTTGTAGCATAATTTGAACTCAGATATGAGAAGCATACCTCAATTGATCGAGAATCATGATATGAGGTTATGATTGAAAAAAATATGATGTTGAACTAAGTGAATAACATTATGAATCTAACATATGGGAGAAATATCCCGAGTTACGCACTTAGTACACTTAACTGAATTTCGCGGACGAAATTCCTTTAAGGGGGTAATGATGTAAGACCCGCAATTTTTCAGTATCTTTCTGAAGAAATTCACGAGGCATTTTCAAGTAAAAATAACATCTCAACCCGAAATACAAATCAGATCGATTTGTACGAACCAGTTATACTTGAGATATTCGTCGCTTTGCGAATATATGCTCAAACACTCTGGAAGCCATAACCTCTTAACTAAACAAAAACAAAGGATTTCCTCGAGCCAACTTTCTTAGTTACGTCAATACGAAGAGAATGGCGTACTCAGAATTTTTCGGAAAAAAATCGCCGGAAACCCGAAATTCTTGCGGGACCCACGGAAATATTGGTGGGACCCACAGAAATATTCCTCAGAAAATATCTTGTGGGACCCACAAAATATCCTATGAAAATATCTAGTGGGCCCCACCTCAAAAGGAACCTCCTGGAATTAAAATAAAGCTCAGGGGCAAAAGGGGGATAAAAATTCCCAAGAGGAGGTGGGCTTGGGCTATAAATAGCCCTCCCCACTCTCTCTCTTCTCATAATTTCGACCCCCTCTCTCTCTCTTGCCTCCTCTCTCTCTCCTAAACCTCCCCTAGTGAGCCCAAGTGAGTCTGAGCCCACCTGACCTGGCCTGAACCCACCTGACCTGGTCTGAGCCTGCCTGACCTGGTCCTAGCTCACCTGACCTGGGTCTGAACCCACTTGACCTAGTCCAAACCTAGTTGACTTGACTTGAACCTAGTTGGGTTTAAAGTCAAAGTCAAAGTCCGTTTTGGTCCAGATTCCGGTTTGGATTTCTGAACCCAGACTTAGCCTACTTGAGCTGAGTTCGAACCTGCTGAACCTAGTTGACTTGGATCGAACCCTGTTTGGTTCAAACCACTTAGGTTGAGTAGCTTGACCTACTCTACCTCTTTCTCAACTAAGTCAGCTTCATCTGACTTAGTCTGACCTCTCGAAGGAAGGCTCGAAGCCAAAGAAGCAACCCGGAGCCGTTTCTTCCACGATTTGAAGTAAGTTCGCTTCGTTGATCCATCTCTCTCAAGTATTTGGTTGTTTGTATATAGAATATACTTTCTGAAGTAGTATCTTGCTTTAGTTCTTGGTTGAGCCCTCTAGGACGCTTCGGTGTTCACGCGCTCGCCTCGTAACTATCGTCGGATATATATGTTCGAATGCGCAGTATATGCGTTCTTCAAAAATAGTATCTCACCCTAGTTCTTGGTTGAGCCCTCTAGGACACTTCGGTGTTCACTCGCTTGCCTCGTAACTATCGTTGGATACAGATCTAGGTGTATATCTGCTGATTCTGCCGACGCGTCTTATATCGCATAGGCTATGTAATTTACCTTTGCCGTCGCGTCGTATGATGCCAAGGCTCCCTGCTTTCTGTACTTCCGATTACTGCACTTCCGATTATGCATTTACTTACGCCGTCGCGTCGAACGATGCCAAGGCTCCTGCTTTCTGCAATGTCTTTACTTACGCCGTCGCGTCGAACGATGCCAAGGCTTCTGCTTTGTTATATATGTAGAATATTTCGTTCAGTTACACACCCTGAACAATAGTATATGCATTTCTTTACGCCGCCGCTGTATAAAGCACAGGCTTCTGCTTATACTACATATATAGCGCATAAATGAGCGTTCAAATGGAGATCAAACTCCAAATCGCCCATGCGATTCCTTGACCGCTCCTCGTTCAAGATTCTGCTTGACGAATGAAGCCCCTATTGGAAAGGCTTCGGTTTTTGGCAAAATGCTCTTTACGTAATGACTAAGTCGATTTTGTATGGCCTGGCTATGGCCAAGGGTTCCTGCAACCTTGATGGATGCAAAGTACGCACAACGGTGCGCATCCATTTCCCGAATTAAGCGTGGCGATTTCCTACCAAAGAGGGGAGATGCCGCTGAAATGGATAAAAGAAACGCACGCCTTCTCCGTAAAAGAGAGGGAGTGCTGCTGAAATTTCTGAAGAAGCTATGAATAGCTCAGAAAGAACGTAGCAGGATACTCTGACATATAGCAGAGTGCTACCCAGTTCATGGTTTGCCCTCTACAACGTAGAAGGGTTCGTCGCACCACTGCCGGTAGAGCAGGGGAGGTGCTGACGAAATGGTTGGCAGAAGAGCTGCCGGAACCAATGGAACGGCATAATGATGTCCGTTGATGGAACGATGCCAGATCGGCTCGTATCCTTGTGCCTGCAAGGGCACCTTGCTCGTAAGGGCCGCTGAGCCGGAGTAGAGGTTGCGCCTTGGCTAGGTTTGGACTCGTTGCGTAAAAATACGCCGAGTAGCCGATCTATTTAGATCGAGTCATATGCATGCTCATTGAGAACGGTTACACAACACCACTCGTAAGGGCCGAAGAGCCAGAGTGTGTTGTTTCCACCCAAAGAGGTGTGATGCTCGTGGTGGCCGAAGTGCCAAAGAGCGGTGTTCTGCATGCATATGAATAAGACTTAAGGTCGCACATACCCCGCGGTTGAAGATCGTGTTAGGGGTACCCCCTCAGTAATGACTGTGTTGGGGAAGACTGAATGAGGTCGGGTACATACTCCCGTAGTGCTGAAAGCACGGGCTGCCTAAATGGCATGCAGATTCTGTCCAAGTAATTGTAAGACTGGCAGACCCCTTCAGGAATTATGCTCAATGTGGAATGACAGTGATGGTACAGCCTTGAGTGACATGTATTTTACTTTGGACCTGATAGAGTCCACGATGGCCTCAGTCACTCATGGGTTTTGGGGTCGTGGTTATCCTTAAGATCTAAGGATTGAACCCAACTACTGCAAGTAGAAGATGCATCCGAATATGGGCCTAGTAGGATTCTCCCAGTTGAAACACACTGCCCTACTATGGATAGGGTCAACAGGCCTCTGGGGTATCTAAAATACATAGAATAATCAACCCCCAGAACGTCGCGTTGATGCCCGGACAATAGCTCTACCTGCGTACCAAAGGCGGGAGCGGTTAATTATCAAACAATGCATTAGCTCTAGGTACAGCGATGCTTTGAATGTATGAGTGGATGACGTGTTGAGTCAGTCCTGCATAACCTTTGTGAAGGTGTCATGTTCGGTATACTACTGGACCGACTGGGCGAAGACCCGTGTTGTATTCGCACGACTAAGCGAAGCTCGAGGAGTTGTCCTTAGATGCGTGGGATACGGATGTGCCAAGTATGAAGACTTGAGCTAGACATCACTTTGAGACCCGGAAGAGGTCATGGCTAAGTCGTGGAGACTTAAGCGGCTATTCAAATCACAGCCCTGAAAAGGCTTGCTCTAAGTCATGAGGACTTGAGCGGATGCTCAACTCATAGCCCTGAGGAGGCTCTTGCGAAATACGCTAAGTCTTGGAGGCTTGAGCGTCGTTATTGCGCATTGCGACCCTGAGTGGTCATTATCGTATTTAAGTTGAATGGATGTATGACTGCATGCTTACCAGACCATCAGTGGTTCTGACCTCGTTTTATGGGGATTTCAGGTGTTGGACCTGCGTGGCGATATGCGGAGCAAGGCGGCATCGAGTTCCAGGGTTTCTCTAGACAGAGTTGTACTGCTTCCTTTTATTGAACCTACACTGCTTTTCTAAGCAGTAGTGTTGTAATAAACATGAGTTTTCGATAAAATGGAACACCTTGGTGGTCAATGAATTGCTTGGCCACATACCTGCAACGTGCTCGGAGTTTTCTAAAACCGACGACTCATTATCGTCTTATTCCGCTGCTAAAAGCTTTTCTAAGTTCCGCTGCAAAGAAAAAAAAAAGAAATTCATGAAAATTTTAACTTAGCTTTGTTTTGAAAATCCGGGGCGTTACAAAAGAGGACTAGTCATCCTGACTAAGCTTTTTCCACAATCATTCCAGAAGATGACAATGCCAACAATTTCCCATTTTTTATCTTGCTTTTTCAAAAAGAATAATGTAATCCCATTCTCCTTCCTTGATTGTAAAGCATCAATAAAGTCATCGAATTTTTCAATAGCTTGGCGCCATCTTATTTGCTTCTTCTTCCTTTTCAAAATGTCTCTCTTGTGAGGAATGATCTTGAGGATGTATATTAGTCAAGAAGCTTGTCAATTATCCTTTTTTTATTCAAAATTTTCCTCCCCAGTCACATTGGGGCATTTTTTTGAAAATTTATCTTTACCTCAAAACATCCTGTATGCAGGCAGGATAAACCAATCTCTCATTTTGCATATATATGCACTCATTTGCATTAATTCTGCATTCATTTGCATCAATTTGCATTTAATCATATTCATTTGCATTAAATTTACATCAACATTCCCCTTCAGGTTAAGGGATAAACCTGAATCATTTTCCATAATTCTTCAATTTCGACCTCCGGGTCATCCAATTTTCAATTTTCAAATTACCAAAATTCTCAATTTCGACCGCCAAGTCATCCAATTTCCATCCCCATTCAGGATAAGGGGATAATCCTGAAACCGTTCATAGAAGCAATCCAACTCTCTATATTGGTCCTCGTTCTTCATCGAACTGATAGTGTTCCAAGCGAACTGATAGTCGTTCTTAATCAAACTGATATTGTTCCCAGTGAACTGATAGTCGTTCTTCATCGAACTAAAAGTGTTCCAAGTGAACTGATAGTTGTTCTTCATTGAACAGATAGTGTTCCATCCAAACTGATAGTGTTCCCAAGTGAACTGATAGTCGTTCTTCATCGAACTGATAGTGTTCCAAGCGAACTGATAGTCGCTCTTCATCGAACTGATAGTCGTTCTTCATCAAACTTATAGTGTTTCAAGCGAACTGATAGTCGTTCTTCATCGAACTGATAGTGTTCCCAAGTGAACTGATAGTCGTTCTTCATCGAACTGATAGTGTTCCAAGCGAACTGATAGTCGTTCTTCATCGAACTGATATTGTTCCCAGTGAACTGATAGTCGTTCTTCATCGAACTGATAGTGTTTCAAGTGAACTGATAGTTGTTCCTCATTGAACTGATAGTGTTCTAACCAAACTGATAGTGTTCCCAAGCAAACTGATAATCGTTCTTCATTGAACTGATAATGTTCCAAGTGAACTGATAGTCGTTCCTCATTGAACTGATAGTGTTCCAGCGAACCGATGGTCGTTCTTAATTGAACTGATATTATTCCCACCGATGGTCGTTCTTAATTGAACTGATATTGTTCCTAGTGAACTAATAGTCGTCTACTTTGGAAAGGAGATGAGAATTTTCGTCACGGATGTGTTGAGCCGGACCTCAAATGCTCTCTTTCACCAAGGATTTCAAGAACATGTTGTCAATTTGTCAGGCAATTACCTGTTGATTTCAAAATGTTATTGCGCAAATTTTACCTCAGTTTACCTTCAGCATTACTTCCAAGAGAGTGAAGCTTTTGCGAAAATAGATTCAAACTTCAAATTCTTTCTATGGGCCAACCAAAAGGATGAAGGATAAATCCTCGATATGGTCAGAAAAGAAGATTCAATGTTTTTGCAAAGCCATAGATGATTGATATTGATCACAATCAATGGCACATCTTTAAAGATTATTCTTCTAAAACGAGGCAGTGAAAATATCCTGAGCGCTAGAAAAATAGAGCATTTACCCAAGCCCTGTCTCCTCAAGCTTCAATTAAATATCCACAAAAGGGATCTCTCACCTGTCGTCAAGATGAAGGCGAATTAGGCGAGTATACCCCAGGGCCAAAGAAGATTCGAAACATCTCCAAGATGACGGAGTTTGTGACGGATCCTTCCAGGGAAAGTCCAAAGTACTGTCAAGATGAAGGCAGATGCGATGAACCTCCCGACAATCCCTAAAAGATATTTAATTTCAGCTATCATCTAAACCCCTGAGCCAATATCGTCAAAGAAGGATCGAAGCATCTCCAAGTTGAAGAGTTTGCGACGTACCCTTCCAAAAAAAAGAGAGAGAGAGGAAAAAGAAAGAGAGAAAAAGTCAGAACATCTCCAAAATGAAGGAGAATGCAACAAAAAACTCAAAAGAGCTAAAAGAGTGCAGAAAGATTATCATGAGAGAAGCTCCCAGGATATCAAACTGCCAAAATTTGCCAAGAATTTCTTTAAATTTGTGCAATTTTATTATCAATATTCTTTCATCAGTTGCTTTCATAATATTAAATTCTCTTTCCTACTCATATCAAGGAAATTGATAGCTTCCTTGAAGAAGGTCAATCGCAAGCACTTTGGATGCTAAATCTTGATTCTACGAAGTGAATTTCGTTTGGAGGTAATGCTTCAGGTAGAAAAGAAGGAATATCTTTGCAACAATGTGCATCATTTTCAAAAACTTTGAATCAACAACAAAATTTCCAACATTTTGACAATATTTTCTAGCTATCCTGACGTGAAGTGAGAGCTTGATGTCCTTTTTTGATACATCCTGACACCAATTTTAAATCCTTCTTAAGGACTTGATTCCACCGCCCAATCAGGACAAGGGTATAAACCTAAGCCTCATTCAAAGAGGTATTCCATTTTCCGTCCGATCAGGATAAGGGTGCAAACCTAAGTCTCATTTCTATGAGATATTTCAATCCCCAATCAGGTCAAGGATTAAAACCTGAGCTTCGTGTCATACGAAGCATTTTCCGTCCCATCCAGGTTAAGGGCAAAAACCTGAACTTCGCTCTCACAGAGCAAATCTATTTTCTCTTTATTCTTCATTTCATATCTACCATCTTCCTCGGGCTAATTTTCTTCATACCCAGTCAGATCCTTCTAACTGGGGCATTTTTATATAGCCCAAATTTGGTGTGTTTTCTTTGCCACTAAGCTCGGCCATAAGCCGGCTTAGTAGCAAAGAGGGGCATCTGTAACCACCCCAAATTTTCACTCACCTTCTTGACATCGCCCTCAATCATCATATTTCAGTTCTTTAGAAGCAATAAAGGGCAAAATGGTCATTTTCCAAGTTTGAACCTTGCAGAAAGTCCTGAATTTCATTCTTGAGCCTCAAAATTTCTATATTTAGGTTCAGAGACATCTTCAAATTGCAAAATTTCAAAATCCTTTTTCTGGACAAAAAGCTAAAATTTCCAAGTCCGAGCTCAGAGTGACATTTCATAGAAGATGTCTTTGCATAGCATTGCATCATTCCATTGCACAACATGTCATTTTGAGATCCAGAACTCCTGATTTTCAAAATTGTTCACCCAGATTTGATTTTTAAACTTTTTCAAATTGAATTTTAAAACCCTGGGTATTCAAAATTACCAAATTTTCCCATTTTACCCCCAGGACTTTGAATTACAAAAATTTTTCTGAAGAAAAACAATCTGGATATTTGGATATTGATTCTAAAGACTTTATCTCAAAACTTTTTGCAAAAGATTTTAAATCTCTTTACAAAATTTTTTACATTTATCCATATTTTTGCCCTGAAAACCCAATTTTTCCAAATTCTTGAAAACAAATAATGTTTTATCTCGTAGCTTCAAATAAATAGAGCGGGACCCGCCTTTTGACTAGCATCATACTCAGACTCTCAGGTAAGTTATTTATTTTCAAGCGGGACCCACCCGGAGTTCGTACCAATTTGCAAAATTTTCTTTTTAATTTCTCAATACTTATTTATTTATTTTTTTAGTTAGTGGGCCCACACACATGTGGCACCCCAATTGAAAATAAAAGACTTTCAAAAACAAAACAAAAACTTTATTTTCAAAAGGATTTTAAAAGTGGGTTGAGATGGCATTTCCATAAAAGCCTCTCATTTATTTCAATACTCACTTTTTATTAATTTGTTTAAATAAATATATTTTTTTTAGAAGGAGGCAGCCTTAAATGGCACAGCCTAATTTCCCTAAAGAAAAAATTTAATTTTGCCTAAAACTTAGGGAAATGAAACCAATTTTTTGAAAAAAAGGGAATGCGCCCCTCTTGAAACGGCTATTTCAATTTTTTTTCAAAAATGAGGTAACGGAACCTCATGAATAGGGGCTGCATTTTCTTTTTGAAAGGAGATTCAAAATTCTTTAAGAAGGGAAGAGGAGGGGCTAGCCGAGGGAGGCTGAGGAGAGGGGAGAACCAATTGGTGATTATTTTTTTTTCTATTTTGCAGGTGTTTCCTGCTGAGCGTGGAGCCCTCTTCCACCTCCCACAGCAGCTGTTTTTCACCTTCCTTCAGCCAGCCACAGGTCAGTCCAATAGGAAGCTCCACCTCCCATGGCTGCCACCTTTCTTCAGCCAGCCACAGTGGCAGGAAATCCAGCGTGAAGCAGCCTCTGCATCTTTCTTGCAGCCCAGCCACAGGAAATCCAACGACTGCTGCCTCTCATTTCTTCAACCCACCAGAAGCTGCCGCACATCCAGCATCAGCAGAGGTCCAGCAGCTGCCCATCGTCCTTCAGCCCACTAGCAGGAAGCTCCAGCCAGCCGTCTCATCCCCTTTCTTCTGCTCTCATCCAGCAAGATCACTGGACGCAGGAGATTTGCCAAGCTTTTACCCCTGTCTTCAGCCCAGCAGGAAACTCCAGTTAGCATCTGTCTTCAGCCCAGCCGTAGCAGAGAACATCCAGCGTGAAGATCACCTTCTTCTGTCCAGCCACAGCAGAAGATCCAGCCAACTTTTATCAAGATTTTTTTTTTTTACAGAGCATCCTCGTGATAACCATTCAGATTTTCAAACAAGGTACTAATGATTCATTTCAAGTTGTCCGCAGTTTTTTTTTTTTTTGAAAGTTGAAGGACTGATGTCAAATATCCTATTGCATCTAGAAATATATTTTCTATCTTTCTACTGTCTATGTCTGTTTCCCTATAATAATCTTTTAAGCCTTCTTTCTTGTAAATTTCAGCTACTTGAAGTTTAACAGGCATTTGCTCCACAATTGCTATTATATATGTATATTTTGTATTGGTCAAAAGTGCTCTGCACAATCAATTTTGTTCATGCATGAGGTGATAACTAAAAGAATCTAGCACAAGTGAAAAGATTGCTCAAGATTCCAGGTTCGAAGCTGTTGTTTGGGGGTGAACCTTTGGAAAACCATGATATTCTAAAATATATGGTGCTATTAGGCCAACTGCTATTTTTATTCCACTAGATGAAATGCTTAAAGATGAAAACTTCCAGATTGTGACCACAGAAATAGTTGGCCCCTTCCAGGATATATTCATCTAAAAGTTGAAATTTGAGCAGTTCAGCTTCGGTTGTGTTTGCATCAGCAGGTTCTTATGGCCTAGGTAAGACTTGCAATGGAGCAGGCTCAGACCTAACCTAGGTTGGTCCAGATTATCTGTAATTAGGCCTCACAGAGGCAGGTCTTTCTGGCTTCTCATGAAAACAGAGTTAGTTGGTTAAGGACCTTATTTTTAACAAATATATATAAAGGGGGTATATCTTGGATTTCAAGTTGGATTGTTTCATGTTTGCACACACCTAAACCAGCTCTCAGTCCTTTCATAATATCCTTGAAGACAGCCCATTATTCCCATAATGCCTTTCTTACACATCAGGTATGTGTTGTATTTACCATTTTCTGCAGGTATGCTGTCTTGACATTCGGCTATGTTCATGAACAGATATATCCATATCCGTTCATGATCTTTATGCCAACTTTTGCATGCTTCTTTATTGATATATAGAGAATCTCTATACCCGAATTTATTGAAAAATATGTTGTAATTTGGGAAATATGACTGTGTAAAATCCCTTACAGAAACTGTATATACATATATTTTCTGGTTTTACCCATTATGTGGAATTTTCATTAAACATATATGTCTTCTCATTATATGTATATATGTATCTATATATATGTATATCTATTGTATATCTACCTATATGTATACGTGTATATGTATATATGTATATATATATGTATATATATATATGTATATATATATGTATATATATATGTATATATATATGTATATATATACTTATATATATATATCCCTTCATGAGTATTTGCTATTACATGTATTTTTCTTTTCTCTTACTCTTGTAAATATATCATCATTTGATTTATGAGCTTGATATTCAAATTCCTGTTTTATGAAGTTATGTTGGAACTTCATCATTTGATGCTACAATTTCTGTTTTATGAAACTATGGGCTGGAATATCATCATGTGATTTATGAGCTTGATGTTCAAAATTCTTGTGTTATGAAGTTATGGCTGGAACTTCATCATTTGATTCATGAGCTTGATGTTCAAATTCCTGTTTTATGAAGTTATGTTGGAACACCATCATTTCATTTAGGAGATTTTTTCTAGCTTGTTGTAAAATCCCTGTTTTATGAAGCTATGGCTGGAACATCACCCTTGGTTTTATGAAATTTTGCTTAGCTTAGTGCTAAATTCTTGTTTGCTATATCACCCCATTTGCAGCACCAATTATACATATTATTTCATCATTTTCCACGACATTTTCACCTATTCACCAAGCTTTTCATATCCTTTTCATGATATCCTTGAAATAGCCCATGATGCTTCCACAACCCATTTCCTGCACATATTCATTTTCTGCTGCAAGTGTGCAGTCTTGATATTTGGCCATATTCATGAACGGATATCTCTATATCCAATCGTGATCTCCCAACCATCTTTGGCATGCTTCATTATGGATATATAGGGAGGCCCCATACCCATTTTTACTGGAAATTGCATTATAATTTGGGAAGTATGATTGTGTGAAATCACCTACAGAAACTGTATATACCTGTAATTTCTGGTTTTACCTATTATACGTATTAGTATGTACATATTTTCTCATTATATATATATATATCTATATATATATGTATATCTATATATATTTATCTATATGTATATGTATATATGTATATATATATATACATAGATATATACTTATATATATATATATATATATATATATATCTTCATGTGCTCTTATTTCCATGTATGAACATCCATATATTTTCTCATATAGTTACATCTCCATCGTTACATGACATTTAGCACTTATTTTAGCATTTTGATATATGTATATGTCTCTTCGTTGTATATATTATATATATATGTCCATTTCCTTGTTTATTTTGTACTAACTCTCAATTTTGCAGGAAAATCTAGAAGAGGTTGATTCCTTGGTTCCATTTCAAATTTCTTTTACTTTATGTTATGCAATGTAACAATCCAATGTAAACTTTGGAATAAGATTTACTTTTACTGCTTAGATTAGGTTGCATCTCATATAGTTTGATTTCAGTAATATCCTGATTATATGATGCATATATCTCAATTTTCCAAATTCACAGTGGATGAACACGAATGGCACGTGCACCAACTCTTAGAGAGTTGATGAACTCGGTGGAGTCCATATTTACGGCCCTAGTCGGAATATGGACGAGACCCAGATCCATCATCTTTCTACCAGTCACACTGAGCCTACACTCTTAGGCTATCTTGAAAATGCACCTCATATTTCCAATGTTTTCAAAATATTGTGAATTAATTCAAATAAACCCTGAATATATTCATAGCCACAGTCAGAATATGTGAAGGATTTACTTTGGATTAATCCACATTTTTCCAATAAAATTTTCAGAAATCTTTTCAAAAGTGCATTCATTCATTCACATCATCTGCATCATTTGTTTTCTCATGATTTTCTCAAAAGATTTTCACTTCATGGAATCCATTTTCTCAAGAAACTATGATGATATTCGGAGTTGGATTTCCCAAATCAAAGTTTTCCCGTGATTTTCCCTAAAAAGTTATTTTCTTAAGATCCATTTTTCAAAAGGAATTTTCATATTTCTCAAGAATCAGAAATCGATTTTCAGAGATTTCAAGGACAATGTTTTCAGAATTTCAATTTCCCAAGTTCTAAGTTTCATTCTCCAATGAACCTTTCCTATAAATTTTCTATCCTTTTCTTAAAGTCTGAGTTTTCCCAACAAGTGCTTTCCTTTTTTTCAAATGTTCATGTTTTCTCAAGAATTCCTACAGTTTTCCTGAGAGTCTCATTTCCTCATGATTTTCCAAGTCTTTCTAAGCCTTCTCAAAATTGTCCTGAGATTCTCATTTTTCTAAGTCTTTATAAACTTTCTCAAGATTTTCCCGAGATTCTCATTTAAAATTTCTCAAGATTCTCACTTCTTCAAGATTTTCCAACTCTTTATAAACTTTCTCGATATTTCAAACCTTCTTCGTCTGAGTTTTTCTGAGAAATTGATTTCCATCTTTTCCTGAGAAATGCTTTTCAACTTCAAATGTTTTCTAAGCATACATCATATTTTCCAATTTACATTTTCCAAAAATCTCATAGCACATGCCTGAATTCTCTGTGCATTTAGGATAGAACATAATTTCGATAAATTTACTAAGTCAAGCATAATTTTGGTCATTGGTTCGATTATCCCTGTTAAAGGCGGCAGGAACGGTCGAACCTCGTACCGACAGGTCGAGCCCCATCCCATGGATTTTCCCGTAATTTTCAAAATGGAGGCGAGTATTTCAAAACAATTTCCAAAATCCGGTCAAGTTTGAATCGCGAAAGCATTTCCCTTTCTCTTCCGCAAGGAAGGGAAGACGAGGAAAAATTTTGCGACGATAACATCTTCTCCATGATACTGGGGCATTTTATTTTAATTCATAATCATCTTCCTCATCATATGCGGGCAGGATTAGACGAAAGCTCTTTTCCTCAAATTTTGTTAATTCTTAATTGTTCTTGCGATCTTTATTGTCTTTTCATTTGATTCACTTCTTGCTTGATCAAAATTTACATCAAGCTAATGCGCATTTGTGTCAAGTTTTAACCAATTTTTCAATCTTTTAAAATCTCATCTACTTTTATCTTTAAAGATTACCCTTTCAGGTTAAGGGATAAACCTGATGCCTTCTTTCAATGAGGTATTCTTTTTATTATTCCCCCGTTCAAGATAAGGGGATAAATCCTGAATTATCTTCTAAAAACTCATTTTGAAAATCTAGCTCATCTTCAAAACCCAGTTCTCGCACTGGTTATTTCTCAAACTTTTCAATCATATATTGAGCTCATTTGGAAAATTCGGTCCTCATACCGGTAACCTTCTAAAAATCAGTCTTCTGATCAAATACCTTCCTTTTGCAAAATTCAAGTCCTGACTTGAACTTCCCAAGATTTGATATTTTCAAAAGATCCGGCATCTCGCTGGTCATGTATTTTCCCAAAAGGATCCAACACTCGTTGGTCATGTCTCCCAAAAGATCCAGCATCTCGCTGGTCATGTATTTCCAAGATCTAGCACCAGTTGGTCATTTCCAAAGGACCCAGCATCCCGTTGGTCATGTATTTCCAAAGGATCCAGCATTTCGCTGGTCATGTATTTCCAAAAGATCCATCATCTCGCTGGTCATGTATTTCCAAAAGATCCAGCATCTCGCTGGTCGTGTATTCCAAAAGATCAAACCCTTAGGGTGTGACTCTTCGATTCTATCATCTCCAAAAACCTTCAAGATTTTCAATCTCTCAAATTCTATCAGTTTCCCAACCTTTGATTGCAACATCTTCAAAATCTCATCATTTTCTCGACCCTCGGGTTATAATCTCCCAAAATCAATCACTTTCAGACCATCAGATTAAATCCTTCATTTTCAAAATCCAGTTTTCATAACTGGTCGGGATTTGAAATCCAGTATTTTTCACTGGTCGGGATTTGAAATCCAGTTTTCATAACTGGTCGGGATTTGAAATCCAGTTTTCATAACTGGTCGGGATTTAAAATCCAGTATTTTTCACTGGTCGGGATTTGAAATCCAGTATTTTTCACTGGTCGGGATTTGAAATCCAGTTTTCATAACTGGTCGGGATTTGAAATCCAGTTTTCTTAACTGGTCAGGATTTGAAATCCAGTATTTTTCACTGGTCGGGATTTGAAATCCAGTATTTTTCATTGGTCGGGATTTGAAATCCAGTTTTCTTAACTGGTCGGGATTTGAAATCCAGTATTTTTCACTGGTCGGGATTTGAAATCCAGTATTTTTCACTGGTCGGGATTTGAAATCCAGTGTTTTCACTGGTCAGGATTATCAAAATCCAGTTTCTCATAAACTGGTCGAAATTTCCAAAACCTAATATATTTCATCAGTCCAGTTTTCTAAAGTCTGATTTCTTGCACCACTTCTTTAAATTACAGCTAAATGTCTCATCAAAATCTATATTGAGTGATTATTTCACAAAGAATTCATGAAAACTTTGCCAATTTGCTAAAAGCATTTGTTGATTCTAAATATTCTTACTGCACAAAAAAGAATTTTTCTCAGATTACCTCCAGTATTTCCTTCCAAAAAGGTGAAACTCTTTGCGAAAAAGAGGTAAAATTCAAATCTTTTCCTGTTGATCAAACCAAAAGGATGTAAGAAATGTCCTCGATATGATCAATAAAAGAAATCTTCAATGACGTTGAAAAGCCAGAAGCGAATTAATATTGATCTTGGCTATGGCGCATGTTTAAAAATAACTTTCTGGTAATCAGGCAGTAGGAAATATCTCGAGCTACAAAAAGAATCCACTCAACCCATATCTTCTCATTTCGTTTAAAAGTTGCAATCAAATATCCGCAAAAGGGATCTCTCAATTGTCGTCAAGATGTAGGCGAATTAAGCGAGTAGATCCCCGAGGCCAAAGAAGATTTGAAACATCTCCAAGATGACGGAGTTTGTGACGGATCCTTCCAGGGAAAGTTCGGATCACTGTCGAGATGAAGGCAAATGCGATGGGCCTACCGACAAACCCTAAAAGATATTTGATTCCAGCTATCATCTAAAAAGAGCTTTTTGAGCCAATATCATATATAATCCCTGAGAGAAAGAAGGATCGGAGCATCTCCAAGATGAAGGAGCTTGTGACATACCCTTCCCTGAAAAAAAGAGAAAAGTCAGGACTCATCCAAATGAAGGATGATATAAAAGCCCGAGAAAGCCCAATGACTCAAAAAGAGTGCAAAAGATCATCAGGGGAAAACACCCAGATATCAAACTGCCAAAGTTGCCAGAAGTCATCTTTTCTCATGCAAAATTCTTTTATCAATATCTCTTCATTTCCTGCTTTGATGAAATTAAGAATATTTCTTTTATTCTCATATCAGGGAAATGGATAGCTTCCTTCAAAGAAAATCATCAGTGCTAAATTTTTTAATTTGACTCTTAAAACCGAGGAGTTAACCTTATTAGAGGAAATACTCTAGGTAAAAGAGGAAATATCTTTGCACATACGTGCACATTTCCAAGCGTTTGAATCTACTACGATTTTATCTTATTGGCAAAATTTTCTAGCTATTCCAAAAATGAAATAAACATTCAATATCCATTTTTTATGCAACCTAGCATTGTCTATATCTTCCAGAAGAGTTGCCTCACTCAGTTGAAGTATCTCTTCCTGTCCCATCGCAGTTTCTTCAGTCAAGGATTCCGTATGGTGTACCCACTCAGGATAAGGGTCAAACCTGAACCATTTGCGAAAGATCATTTAATTTCAAAAGCTATTTCAGTCTCAGCAATGAGACGCCCAATTTCTTCCCTTTTTTTTCAAAGCTTTAGGGACTCTATATTTCCTCCTTTCGCAAAAACCCCTCTCAGATTTTCTCGTCCAAATTCCGAAGGTCCCATCGTGCTTTCTCCATTTCGAGAAACCCGTATGGTAGATTTCCTATCCAGATTAAGAGTCAACCCGGAACCTCGCTTTGCGAGGTATCTTCCTTGCAGGTTTGGGTTAAACCTGAGTCACATTCCAATGAGATTCCTCATTTTTGACCAGATGTTTTCTTCCAGTCCCACCATGGTTCTTCCTATCAAGGAACCCATGCTTCATATATTCCTCCAAGAAAGGATCATACTCGGGCTTCATTTCACAAGGCATTTTCCAAAATGTCCCATCAAGGTCCCCGTGTATCCCTTTCCTCAGTTCAAATTCATCTTGATATATTTTCGTCCCATCCAAGTTAAGGACTAAACCTGAATCATTCCAAAAAGAGTATCTTGTCTCACCCACGAGACCTGATCAAAATTCTCATTTCCCACCATTTCAGAATTTTCATCTGAAGTCCCATCACGATTTCCTCATCTTTTATTCAATCATACCATCTTCGAGGATTTCGCCTCCCCAAAACCATTCAGGATAAGGTTGAAGCCTGAAAAGCCATATTTTCCAAGATAATTCTTCTACACCCAGTTCAGACCTGCTGACTGGGGCATTTTCAAAATTTGGAGTGTTGTCTTTGCCACTAAGCTCGACTCTCAACCGGCTTAGTAACAAAGAGGGGCATCTGTGAACACCCCAAAATTTTCAAAGCTTTGTAAAAATGACCCTTTTGCCCCTAACTCCGTTTTCTGAGAAAATCAAGTCATTTCTTCAGATTTTCTGAAATTAAATTCCATATTGATATATTCAAAATCAATTCTGGATCCGAATCCAGTACTTTAAAATCCATATTTTCTCAAAATCCGGATCCAAACCCATTTCTGAAGAAATTTTCTCAAAATAGCTTTTAAACATTCTCAGAAAAATCCCCTTTTGTAAATATTTTTGTAAAAACACAAAAAAAAATAGTTTTAATCTTTGTTTTCTCACAAGCTTTAGGACTTTATTCTAAAAATGCAAAAAAATGGAAAAATAAACACAAAAACCAAAAAAAAATGGAAAAATTACAAGAAAAGCAAATGATTCTCAAGGTTTTAAGAAGTTTCTTGCTGAAAACCTCAATTTTTCAACTGTTTTATAAAAAATTTCCTTTTAAGGGGAGCCTCTTTTAGGAAATATCACAAAAATTCCAACGGAATCCTCCCGCGCGTTTTCCTTTCCTCTTTCCACCCTCTATCTGTAAACCGCATGCTCTCTTCTCCACCATCGATCCTTTACGAATTTCCTCTTCTCAAATTCTCCATTCCCCCTTTAAGAGGAGACAAGCTCCTGTCTTCAGGCATCCATTTTTTTATCTTCCTGGAGGTCGAATCTTCCTTCCTTCAGATCCATCTCTTACAATCCATTATCGGTCTTTCTGCAAAAGCGCCCATTCACCCATTATCGATCGATCTCTTCCTTACTAATCATCTATGAGACTCGTCTTCACGCTGCAAATTCCTCCTCCAGTATCACCGATCATCTGACCTTCCTTCTGAAGAATTACGGACAGAACCCCTGCAAAGATCAGAAAGAAGGATTTCAATCTACCTTTGATCCAGCGATTTCGTCAGTGATCGGATTCCCTCTTCCATCCATCTTCCTTGAACAACTTCGGCATCCATCCATCCATCTTCACGCAGTTGGAGGAAGGTCAATCCGGCCCCAAATTTCGGAGAAAACAGCAGCATCCGATCGAATCAATCAAAGCCAAAATCCTATTACGGTGAGTACCCCATTCCCCTCTTGCTTTTTCTGGTTTTCCTTTTTTTTTTTGGCCCCATTAGCGCACCATCGATGGTGTTGAAGTTGCAAATAGCAACCTCAACCCATCTCTGTGCAACAGCAAAGGAATTTTATAATTCCAACAGTTTTTTTTTTCTTGTTTGTCTCTTTTTTTTCTAATTTACTTGTTTCCTCCTGTCTATGATTCAGATTCGACACCCTTATGCAATCTGTTTGATCTCCATTTTGTTTTTATTTGATTCACGGTCTTATACTAACTTCTCCCTTTGAACCTGGGTTCCCTGATCATATGATGTACCCCTCTTTTGAGGAAGATTATCTGTTTCCATATTAACCATTATCGTCATTTTAATCATCTTCTTGATTCAGTCCTGATGTCTAAGAGATAGTGCCAGGGTAGATCTAAATAATAACAAATCCTCAAAACATTTGTTGGAATTTACCTGTTGGTGGAATCAAGCTTATAAACGATGATCATGGGAGACCTCCATGTAGAAATTTGCTGAGGGTCTTCAGCTTACATTCGTCTGGCTCGATAACAATGGTGGTGTTAACGTATTGGGTTCTAAATCTGGTGGTTCAAAATTCCCAGAGAGTGGCATTGTAAAAAAAATAAAAAATAAAAATAATACCATAAATCTACAGGTTCAAAAGAAATTGCTGGAAAAAAATTTTTTTGCTTCAGGTAATCATGGAAAGGGGATGTATCAGGTAAACCATTGACTTGCCTTTCGGCTCCTCATATTTTGAATTTAGTACAACATTCATATCCCTGCAATATATTGTGCATTCAGTTCCTATGTTTTTACTTTTTTTTATTTATTATTTATTTATTTTTATTTATTTTTTACTATTGACTGCTATTTAGCTCTCTGATGTTCTTTTCCTCCTTGATAGCCACGATCGGCTGCCATAGTTACCTTTTTTTTTTCTTAGCTCTCAATGTCCTATTTTAAGTATCAAATTTACTTTCACTGCACCTTTTTGACTGAATATGGTCACCCTCCACACTGTCTTCCCCATTCGCACTCCCTGCTTCAGGCAAGGTCGCCAGGGTCATTCCCCAGAGCTTAACTTTTGGGTCATGAATTGTCATCAGCCTCTGTTAAAGCTGCTTTTGTAACCTACTTTAGTCCAGAAGAGCCAGTTAGATTGCTCATGAACAATCAATCTTGGAGGTATCGAGCATAGCATGGGTGGGGATCTCATGCCAACGATCACACCCCAACATCAACTTCCATCACTGTTCCAGGAAGCGTGCGCATCAAAAAAAAAAGAAAAAAAAAGAAAGGGAACATGGATAATGTTTTCCTCTTTTTCCCTATCTTCAGCTGGAAGCTTGGCATTCAGATTGTGAATATAAGATCACTTATGTAGATCTCTCAAGTGATGGTAGTATCAAGATTAATATCTCACAGGATCTGCAATTTCTGCTTGATCTTCAGCACAGCATATACTTAGTGATTTTCGCTTCATGTTGGGATGGTGCCATTTGTTTAAATGCCTTAATAATTTTTTTTTATGTTTCCAGTATTCTCTGCAAAGAAGTAAATCTGAGATTAAGAAAGCAGAGTAATCTACATTGACCTCAAACGGTGGATCTGAAAGCAGCCTTCAGTGAATCAACTCCTCCATTTTCAATAAGCTGTCAGGGGAAGAGGAACCATGAAGATTTCTAGTAATTCAAAATTTACGTCCCCTGATTGGGGATCTTTCACCCCAAAGTAATGTTAAGATGTCACTTACTGAGCACCAGACCCCCGGGTCTTCCCAATTCCATGTGTGGGTTTGATTCGCTGCACCAGCACCATATGTACTTTATCAGGATGCTGATTTCTTTTTTTTATGGTCCCTTTAAGTTCTATAGATGCTCATATTAGAACCCATCTCTTTAATAAGTATCGGCATGATCTCTTAGGATTAAAACAGTCATATATGTGACCCATCAGGTGGAATATTTGCCCACTGCTGACTTTGTTCTGGTCATGAGGAATAGGGAGGCCACGCAATCTGGCCCTTATTACAGCATTCAACTCTTGACATGCTTGAGGAAGCAATGGGCAGTTTTACTGCATCCACTGTTGTGAATACATTCCAATCTCTTTATGCTAAGGGCACTCACCCAGCTGTGCTTTATCCAGCACTTAATGTGGAGCAGCTTAGTGGGTCTCACTCATATAGGATAGATTTTCTTCCTATAAACAACTATTGAATTAGCAAATTCAACATTTTTCGATTCTTAGCTCCTCTGAAAACTTTCACGTTTAGATATTCTGGGCTATTGTAGGTGATTCCTGTATTTTAGAAAATATTCAGTATCTGGAAGGACTAAAGTATGTATCTATGAAGAGAAGAGTTGCTGATCAAATCAATTTTGTTACATCTTGCTCAACCATACCAAGCTAGGGAATATCCATTTGATCCTTAATTTCAGCTGACTTCTTGGCCTTAAGAATAGGGTGATTTTAGTTCTCTATACTGATAAGATTCATTATATTACTGACATGGTGCATGATGTAACTGTTGATAGTTTCATATTTATCAATTCCTAGTTCCTATATGGATTATCTCAAGGAAAGGTGTGGAGTTGGAATTCAAGCAACCCCTGTTCCTGCTGAAACTTGACCCTAGTGGCAGTAGGACATGGGGATTGAGCCTTACACAGTCTTTATAATCTGAAGCCATTTCTCCCCTGCTAGGTCGATCTGAGTAGCCTGACCCAAGGATGTTTTTTTTTTAACCCTGAGTTAAGACCTAGACCCCCAGCAAAATCACGTCAGTCCATCTAATGACTGAGAAAACCAAACAAGTTTCAAACCATAGATGTTTAGAGAGTCATTGATGCAGAATCTGCTGCAAGTGCCTCTTTAGTTCATGAATATCATCAAGCCAAAAGATGAAAGCTCGGTTGGGCCTTAGTTTCCAGAAATTGGTGAAACCTCATTGCATGCTATTGACTGTACCCATGTTAAATCTATGACCCATCGACAGGTTGCCACATTGGCATGACCTGAAGCTTGATCCTGTCTGTGAAAATCATTTTATTAGTGCTTGTCTTCTCTTACATACCAACCTTTACCTTGCTATGAGCTCTTCATAGTGGCTCACGATGGTTGTAGCTCATAGCATCCATCCCTCACAATTACTTCACTAAGTCACTCAAGACACCTCCAACTGCCATAGCACTGTACAATCCTCATTCCCTCCTTGTTATTGTCCCTTATCTACTACAATTTGAATTTATCACCTCAACACATCTCCCTATTGTATATACCCTCATATATATATATATGTACATATATACCTATAGATACTCATATACATGTGAATATATGTGTATATATAAATATATATATATATATGTATATAGGTATATATATGTCATTTCCATCATTTTTGTCATACATATCTCTTCACTATTTGATTTTCACATGACATATGTGATTTTCCTTCTCTTTTCATTACTAACCTGTTTGCTTTGCAGGAAATATGTGGATAAAATTGTCATTTGGAGTTGTAAGTTTGATTCTATGAGTTGTAATAGCTAGACTTTAATGAGAATTTACATTCCTTGCTTTAGGTAGAATGAATGAGCATTGTAAATGTTATGAATTACTTGTTTTTCATGCATTTTTGCCTTTATTTTTCAAATTCTCACGAATGGGAACACGAATGGCACGTGCACCATTTCGTAAGAGATAATAAGTACTAAGTTGATGATCCACATCAATGGCCATAGTCAGGGTGTGGACAAAACTTAGCATTTTTATCTTTTACAAAATAACACTGGATCCATTTTCAGAATTCATCATATTTTTCCTAAAAATATTTTATTCTTTTATCAGAATTTAACTTAAAATTAACTCAAAATATACCAATGGCCATAGTCAGGGTATATTGAGGGTTAATTTCATTTTAAATTCTATAAAAGCACTAAAATGTATTTTATTCTTCTTTTGAATTTAAATATAGATTATCATATAATATATTCAATGACCATAGTCAAGGATGTATTATATTTTCAATCTTATTTTAATTCATTTAAAAAATGAAATAGCTTTTCAAATTCCAATTTCAAACATATTCAAATTCATTCATCATTTAAGATAGAGCAATATCATATTTTTCAAATTTCTTTTTCCAAAATCCAAGTGATCTCAAATATCTTTCTTCAGTCTACAGTTCAAATTATTCTTCTATCTTATTTCAAAGATTTAAATTCCAAAGTTCAAAGTCCAATTTGACTTTGAAATTTCAAAATTCAATCTTTATATATATTCTTGATTCACTCCAAATTCAAAGTCCAAATTTGACTTTGAAACTCATTTATAGTTCAAATTCTCAAATCAATTTTGAAATTCCAAAATTCCAATTCAATTCAAAAACTCAATTTCAAAGTTCCATTTAAACTTTGAAATTCTTAACTCATTCTCAAAAGTTCATCTTCTTATCTATTCGAAAACCACAGTTTGAGATTGATTCTCAAAAGTTTGACCTTTCTTAAATTTAATCTGGGTTTTCAAAACCCAGATCCATAATTCAAAAGTCCCAGTTGGACTTTCAAAAGCCCAAATCCAAAGTTAAATCTCAACTTGGATCCAGATTTCCAAGTATAAATTTAATTCCACTTCGAATCTTAGACTTCAGATCCATCTTTCATCTTGGATTCCAAGTCTTGGATCCAATCCATTCTAGGATCCAGAATTCCACTCTACTTTGGATCTCAGATTACAGATCCAAATTCCACTTAGGATCTAGATCCTTATTCTACTTTGGATCTCAAACTTCAGATCCAGTTCCATTCTAGGATCCAGAATCCAATTCTACTTTGGATCTCAGTTTCGGGTCCAAATTCCAATTCTTAGGATCCAGAATCCAACTCTATTTTGGATCTCGGACTTCAGATCCAGTTCCATTCTAGGATTCAGAATCCAATTCTACTTTGGATCTCAGATTCGGGTCCAAATTCCAGTTCTTAGGATCCAGAATCCAACTCTATTTTGGATCTCAGATTTCAGATCCAAATTCATTCTAGGATCCAGAATCCAATTCTACTTTGGATCTCAGACTTCAGATCCAATTCCATCTTAGGATCCAGAGTCCAACCCTATCTCGGATCTCAGATTTCAAATCCAAATACCATCTTGGATTCCAAATCTTGAATCCAATTCCATTCAAAATTCCAGATCCAAATTCACTTTAATTTCCAATTCTTAAAACCAATTCCTCTTTATTCCAGATTTCAAATCAAGTTCCTATTTCGGATCCTAAATCCAAAAATCAACTCAAAACTCTATTCAGAATCCAGAACTTGGATTCGGATTTCATCTTGAAATTCCCACTTTTGCAAATACCATTTCTCAATTCCTTTAGATTTCTCACATTTCCTTCTAAATTCAAAACTTCAAAATTGGAATTCAATTCCATTCCAAATATTCATCCAAGTTCAAACTTCTAAATTTAAAGTCCATTTGTGACTTTGAAAATTTCCTTCTCTTTTTATCTCAAAACTTCAAAATCAATTTCCAAATTCCAGATTTATTTTCCCAAGCTCTTGATTATTCTAAAAACTTAGAACTTTAATCTTAAGTTCTAAGTTAGGAATCATTTCTTCACTTTATCAGATTCACTTGGAAATTCTTCAAAATATTTTAAAAAAAAAACATACATCTTTGCATATTGCACAAGCATGATTCATTGTGCATTTAGACTTAGGATAAATATTTACATAAATTCTTTGCAAAGCAAAAGGCACAAAATTCGACCCTTGGTTCGATTACCCTGGTAAAGGCGCCAGGAACGGTCGAAACTCGTACCGACGAGCGGATCCTGTCTCCCAGTTTTTCCGCAAATATTTCAAAACGGAGGCGAGTTATTTCAAAATATTTTCAAAATTAAGGTCAAGTGAGACCCGCAAAAGAAATCCTCTCCTCTTCTCTTCTTTCTTTTCTTTTCTCTTCTCTTTTCTCTTTCCATCTTTTATTTTTCTCCCTTCAAAAAGGAGGAAAATAGAGGCTAGAAATGGAAAAGAGAAGGAAGAGAGAAAGAATATTACGAGAGGAAAAATTTTGCGAGGATCACAGGTTTGGCGACCGTGATGGGACACGTCTTCGTTTGGTCGGATTTTTTGCCTTTGCTTTGCTCTGATATTATCTAAGTCTTTATTCTACATATGTCAGCTTCATTTCCATGCAAACCTTAGGAGCCTAGACTCTGTCCTAAGCTGACATCATTTGCATATAGGATTTAAGTATGGTTTGGTAGGACCATATTGAGGAGATTATTCCATGCTCACATTACACTTAAGTTTAAAATACAACTCTCCTCAATTTTAGGGATTGAATGCAAAACAATGTATGCAAGTGTATGCTTCTCTTTATTTTAATCTATCTCTTTAGGACTTGCATTAGAGCCATCTGATTTTTGCATGTTGAACATGTTTTCAAAAACATCCCTTACCTATATTGTCCCGGTCTTCACGTTGCTGGGCTGTCTCACTGAACCATAGTTTGGGAGAGAGCCTCACAACTGGACCACTTATTTGGGTTCGCGCCCCCCTACCACGTACCTAAGGGCCATAGTCTGAGGTATATCGGTAGGTGCTCAAGGATGTTGGGAAGTCATTACCTTAGAATCAGAGAAATATTTTTATGCCACGTACTTCAAGCTTCGGCTTGGGTATATCGGCGTATCTTGATCGGAATCAAATGATCTGAACCTTAGAGTTAGGATTAAGTTCCTACAAGTCATTTCAACTATTATATTTAGAGTCAGCCTTTAGGGAATGCTGTATGCGCATCCTTGTTTGTGCAGCTTTAGTTGTGTGATATTTCTCTTTTTCTCTCATATATATGTATCAGACCCTTTTCAAAAACCCTGAGTGTATTATTCAAAACTTACCCTTATTTTCAAAAACCCCAGGTGTATATTTCTATCTACCTATATTTCTTTTTTCTTCTTTTTGATCAAATTTTCTCAAAAATCCTGGAAAATTCCTTTAAAAAATCATCAACATTTTCAAAATTTCCAGGTTTAATTCTTCAAAGAAGTCTGTCTGTAAGTCCTGCATTCTATCTAATTCTCCTTACTTTTCTTTACCCCAGTATCATCTCAATGGCGTCAAATGTCATCGATGTTGTCTTTCCCCGAGATCATGTCTTCTATCAGATTCAGGATGGACCCCCGGATCTGCGGGTCATCCAGTCTCGTCCTTTCTTCCCTCGGTGGTATTATTCTTGGTTCGCCACCTTCTCACGTATGTTTCCAGACCACTTAGATGACTGTGGGTTGGAGATGGCATCAGCGGCAGGCAAGCGAACCATCAATGGAGCCCTGATTCAGGCTGTGGCAGAACGGTGGAATCCACGTACCTGCACATCTGGTTTCCTTGGGGAGAGATGACTCTACTGATGGATGAGTTCAACGACATTATGAGATTTCCCGAACCAGCTGGTCAGCCAGATGATCCTGTCGAGCAGCAGTTTTTGATCAACATCAAAGGGGTAGATGTTCGAGAAGCCTTAGCAAGAGCAACGGGGAGCAGATCCTGGCCTCTCACTGAGATTGGTGGAAATCAATTCATCGACCTATTCGAACTATATCAAAAGTACAGAGCCTACAAAGAGGTTGACACTCTGTCTCGAGCAGCGAAAGACAGGATTCAACATGCCATGATCCTGTGCACAGTGGGGTTAGCTTTCTTCCAAGATGGTCAGAATTTCATAGATATCAGAGTCGCCCAGCTCTTTCGAAGATGGGGAAGCAAGCAAACCCGTCAACTTTCAGTCTCCATGGCCGCATTAGCCTTTCTTTACAGAGGCTTGGCTCGATTTGCTCTTGGGGAGACCATTCTGGTAGAAGGATGCACTTACGCCCTGCAGTCGTGGTTCCTGCGATACGTTCCCTCGAAGGCCAGTTCTTTCAGGTTCAACAGTAAGCAGCCAAAGACAGTCATCCAATGTTGAGCTCTGATCGAGAAGCTGCATCAGGAGGAGATTACCTGGGATTTCTTTGACAGAAGAGAGACTGTTCCTCGATACACTTATGCCTGTGACAAGCGCTACAAGTTGATGGGCCCTTTCTTTTGTATTGATTATCAGCCGGAACGATGTCTGAGGCAGTTTTCGCAATGACAGGTTCGTTCCAACACCCGTTTTCCGACAGGCAACGTGCCAGAATTCAATCTGCAGTCGGATCAGTGGTATGGGGCATATCATGTCGCCAAATATACCTGGGATTCCTTTATTTCTCTGTCTATATTTCCTGGGCCAAATGTATCATCTGAATATCAAGAGTGGTGGCAAACTGTCTGCCCACCCTCTCTTTGTCTTTGAAAGTTAAAAATATCAAAAAAAATTTACTTTTTGGCCAAAATATTGTTTTCTGTATTTTGTTTATAGCACAAATAGTCGCCAATTTTGGGTGACGACCTCATCCCAGGTAAATAGGGACATTCTTTTCACATTTTTTTCTTCAATATATTTTCTCATGGTTGACGACCTCGCTTAGGTAACAAGGCATATTTCTCTGTTATCATCAAAATGGTAACACAATTATCACAAATCATGTGATGACCCAATCCCGGGTAATGGGATAATCTCTTGAAATTGTCTACCAAATCCCTTCATTTCTTGCTTTTTCTCAAAGAAATTATGATTTTCAAAAGCTTCTCCATACTCTAACCATTCCCATATTCTACAGGAAAGCTTTGGCATCTGAAAATGGTTCAGACAAGGGCTGATAAGAGGGCCGCTCAACAGCACAGTGATAGCGAGCCAGAGGAGATGAATTCTCCCCGATTATCTAAAAAGCATGACTCCGGAGTTGAGAGTGATGTTAATCCGGCCATGTACCAGGTTTTTCAGAAAATGATGGCCGAGCAGGCTAAGGCGGCTTCAAAGAAGGCAGCTTCTAAAACCAAAGCTAAGAAGAAGCCCATAAAAAGCCAGTCAAGATCAGCAAGTAGAAAGTACAGCGTGACAGTACTTCTGAAGGCTCCGAGTCAGCAGAAGAGATCTCCGAGGAAGAAGAGCAGTTGATCTACATCCCGAAACATCTGCGGCAATCCAAGAAGCCAGTGGAAGTGTAACACCCCAATTTTTATAACCCGAAATTGGTGGAATTTTTTTTTTTTTTTTATACATTTAAATCTTTTAGCAGTTAACAGCGAAAAAACACATTGGGCATAAAACTTGGCATGCTACTTCAGATGAATGCTTGCAAACATATACTTATAGAATTTAAACTTTAACAACTAATTAACTATGCATGAAATAAAATTCAAGTTTCACAATATCCAAAATTAATCACATTTGTCCTTGAATTGAATTAAATTAAAATCAGAGTTCAGAATTCATGAAGCAGAGGAAAGGTAGGCTCAGTCCCCGTCGCAACCTTCCGCCTTCGCACGTAAGTACCTACTCATTACCTGAAAATTTTTAAACCATATAGGGTCAGACAACATGTCTAAGTAGAGTAATTATGCTAAACTTGTAAGACAGAATAACAAGACAAGGATTTCAATAGAAATTTCATGGTTTAACATTTAATTTAACTTAAACAATCATACAACAAATCATGCATGTTTAAAATTTTCATATTTAACAGAAAGACATAAATTCATACATTCAAGATACAAAATGCATGAACCATTAAAATGCATGACTTACCATATGCAGAAGCTCTTTTAATGCATGCATATTTTCTTATCTTTAGTTATATTTTCTTAATTAGATGATGCATGTGATGCCAAATTAATGCACACACCATTTAAGTTATCACTTCTTAGCCCTGCTGATACGACACAGGCAGACATTCTTAGATCAAGACCATGACACAGGACGTGTTTTACATACAGGGGTGGTTTTAGCCTGGCCAGGTCCATTCACTAAGACGGGGTGAGGGACGTTAATACGAGAGAGATTCCCAACACCTTTCAACCCGATGCATCAGTTTTTCCTCATGAGTACAATAACCTCTACGCTGCAGTCTAATGCAGAGGTTTTTCCCCTAAAATCGTGGGAGGGGAGGCGCAACCTTCCGTGCCCGTAACAGAACTTGTCCCACGAAGTTTTGTATCACCTGCTACTCTCCAAGCAAGTATCTTGAGTTTAATGTCACATGATTACTTGATTTCAGTCATACTTTTGATGCAACATCAAACTTAAACCACTTTATGGTCATGAATGCATTCTTATAAAGCATTGGACAAGGACATATAATTAAACTTGTAACAGACATTTGAGCACATGCGTAGCATAAACATCTTATTCATTTTCACACATCATAATGCATATGCATGTACATGGCCAATGCAACAAGGAGAATATATATGAACATCCATATCAATGAAACAATCATATCATCACGATATCATGGACATACATATAGTCAACACATTTTTAGAATTTAAAACATAAACTTGTATTCATTGGACCTTTTGATCCTAAATCTTTCATGTGTAACCTTCCATTTATAATTCATGCCATAATCATATAAGATTGCATAAAATCAGACCTGCATAATCATTCACATAATGCATACTAATTCTATAAAAAAATTAAATAAAAACATATATACTATGCACCCTTTGAGCCTTGATTTATGAATTTGCCCTAATTTTTCCAATTTCATAACTCTGTCCGACTGGTACAGAGCTCACAGAATATTTTTGGCTCCATGAACAGAGCTGAAATTTTTACAGTATATAGGAATTGTTGTCAGCTATTCGTAGCCGCAAACCGTTTGTAAAAACTCTTTCGTATGAGGGAGTTATACATGTTTTACTACAGACCTATTAGTTTTTGTTTCGACTGTCACAGAGACGTGCTCGGTTCATGTACAGATCCCAAATTTCTACAGTAGATGCACAATGGAGTTAGCTTTCCAACGCAATAATCCGTTCATCAAAACTCTTCCGGAAGAGGAAGAAACGACCATTTTACTGAACGGAGGTCAAGTGGAAAACCTGGAATTCCGAGATTTGCATTTGGGTGAATCAAACCGAGTCACCCGAATCCCAAAAAAAAATTAAAAGAAATAGGGAATACGCATGAAATAAAATTCCGAAAATTCTAAAATATTCACAGTGGATGAAACACTTCATAATCTATCAATCCAAACTAATATTTGCATAAAAATCATGGAATAAATCAAATACAAATATATTTTACGAATCTATTTCTAAGAAACCGATTTTCATAATAAACCCGATTTCAAAAATGGTTTTCTTTAGGGAAAAATGTGTTTTTGCCATGGATCATTAGATCTGAGTCAAACCCACGGTTAGGAGGGTTTGATTATGATCTTAACTCATGAAAAAGCATCAAAATGCATGCCAAGAACTCCGTTCTTGCAAGAAAAGCATAGAAACCCTACCTTTTGTTGAAAAAAATGTATTTCTTGATGGATGAATAGCCCTTTTTGATCGATCCACCAATCAGCCCTTTCTTCCAGCAAGATGAGGACCTTAGATCTCCTCACCACACCCCTTGAGGTCTGGATCTTGCACTCAAGAACCAAAAGAAACCCTAAAAGAAGAGAATAGGGAAGGGAAAGAGAGGAGAGAGAGAAGAGGGTTTTTGGGGGAGAGAGAAGCTCTCCTTTTTTTTTCCAGCACAAATGAGGAGGGCAAGGGCTATGGGAGGGTTTTATAACCTTTCTTAAATTAGGTTATGTGCTGGAATTAATTCCAGCCCTTGATCTCATTAATGAAATTCATTTGGAGCCCTTGATCTCCACTTTGACTTTTCAAACTTTAAATAACCTTGAAAATCACTATACCTTTATTTTCAATTTGAATTTGAAGTAAGATGCCACATAGGATGGGATGGCCCACCTATGGGCTCCTACTAAACTAATAAAAAAATGGATTTTAATGTATACAAAAGAAAACTATTATATTAAACTATTATTGATAAATCATAAAATTCCAATTAAAAACCGTTTTTGTTTTATATAACCACAACTCATGTGAAAATGTAAAGGAATTAAATATAAGCTAATTCCATCTTATTAAGCATATTAATATGTATATTTTTAAAATCTACTTTTGTTAATTTACTTTATTTAAATAATTTTACTTAAAAGAAAAATCAACAATTTCTTTTTAAGTAAGACGTTTTCAATTAGACATCACTTAGAATTTTCTCAGATATCCAAACCATGTAGGGTTTATATTTACTACAATTCAATATAATTAAACCCCTTAATCCTTACGAATATACTCAAACATTAATTTTTTTAAAGAAATTAGGGTTTTATATTGGCACGAAATTCAAGACATTTCACAATGCTATAGAAAAGAACTTAGAAATTTTGGGATATTACAGGAAGAGCCGGTATCAGTGAATAAACCCAAATATGGGACCCCTGCAGAGGACTCGATCCAGGCGCTGACCAAGATAGTCAAAGACCTGCAAGTCCGGGATAAAGGGAAAAGGTCATACACTAGACAGGATTTTTACCTCGGCTTGGAAGGGGACATCAATCTAGAGAACCTCCCCAGAAAATTCATTAAATTCGATGGATCCGGAGATCCTAAGGCTCACCTTGCCATGTTCTTTGCGGAATGCGCCCGGTTCAGCGAAGACAACAGTGCCCTATTTCTCTGTTTTCCCCGCAGTCTGGAGGGGATAGCTGCCAAATGGTATGCTGAGCATGTCAATCCCATCGAATTGAGGGATTTTGAGAAAGTCGTCAACATGTTTGTTGAACGCTTCCTATTCAACACGGAAGCTCTGCCCACCCTGAACCACCTGTGCAACCTGAAACAGGAGCCCAATGAAAAGGCCAGGGACTTCATTCACAAGTGGAGAAGCCTGTGCAACAAAATGAGAAACCCTATTTCTGAGGAACTTGCCCTCCAGGTCATTCTCAACAATTTCTCACAACCCCTAAAAAGCCTCCTCTTCCCATATCCCTCCAAATCATTCATCGAACTAAGAGAGCGAGCAGAATGGCTCGAGATGGGGGTAGAAAACGGGATGTACCAGGGTGTTGTTTTGGCCAAAAATATCCCAGACCCAAAGAAGAAGGCACACTTCACCTACTCCGCCGAGGTTCCAGGGGATGATCACGGCAGTAGCAGCAAGCATGGCAGTGGCAGTGGCACAAAGCCCGAGTAGAACAGAGGAAGGAAAGGGAAATTCTTCAAGAGCAGTGACAAGTCTCTTCCGGCCGGTCCTCAACAAAAAGGGGACCTTCAAGAAAAGCCCAAACATATAAACTGGAGCAGGGATCGGAAGTTCACTCCCCTCGACCAGCCACTGGAGAAAATTCTGGAATACTTGCTATCTCACGGGATGGTCAAACTTCCCAAGGTTGCAGATCCGCCAGTGTTCATGGGTAGATTTAAGGAACAGTATTGCAAGTTCCACAGGGCAATGGGCCATGACACTGAATACTGCTTCGTCTTGAAGCACCTGATCCAGGATTGCATCGATAAAAGCATTCTCATCGAGGATGAAGAAGAGGGCAAAATGGACATCCTGTCCGCCCCATTCCCAAAGCATTCAGCATCAATTATTTCAGAAGATTCTTTTCTTCTACAAAGTCACATACGTCCTTGTTCCAGCAAGGAGATAAGTTTGCAACATCAGGTGATGGTTCTACATCAGAATCAACCTGCATTTCAGAGAGGGGATATCCTCTCATTTTTAAATATTAGAAACATGTCAGTTGAGAGTGGAAAAACCCAAGTTTTTCCAAAATGATTTGTGAAAAGGGAAGCCTGCACAGAGGAAGCAGAAACCTCAGAAGCAGCAGAGGAGCGGGCCAAAAGCCTTCAGAAGCCTATCATAGCGCTCTCCAACATCTTCATTTTTGAGTTGACCCATGATTCCCCCCAGCATCGGGAGAAGTTAGATGACTTATTAAGGAAGATCAAGGTGAAGCCGGGCACCACGCCCGAAGACATGGTGCAGATTGTAAATCAAGCGATGACCAACGCGCCGCGCCTATTACCTTCTCTGATGAGGATTTGCCTAAGCCTCATTCATTCCATAACAATGCACTGTACATCGTGGTCAGGACCAGGGGCATGACTGTCCCACATGTTCTTGTCGATGGGGGAAGCAGTTTAAATATTTGCCCAGAAATGACAGCAAAAGCCTTGGGATTAAAGGAAGAGGAATACGTGCCTGACCCCATTACTATCTACGACTTTGATAATCACGGGCAGACTGCCAAGGGCAAGATTTTCTTAGAAATTTTTATCAACTACTCAGTGCACACCGTTCTATTCCATGTCGTCAACGTGCCGCCAACTTACAATATGTTGTTGGGACGAACATGGATCCACAATGCCAATGCCATTCCATCAACTCTCCACCAGTGCATCAAGTGGTCCAAGGGTGGAATGATTACTACTGTTTTGGGCGAAGACCCTGAAGAAAGGCTGCTACAGCCTATGATCCCTCGTCCAACATTTACGGCAGATATTCCCAGCATCCGGGAAGCGGATGAAATTAATCTCAGTGACAGTCTAGAGATGTTAAAACTAAAAGATGTCATGGAAGACGAGAATGTTGCAGCCACGGTCCAATGGCAGGGACCTTGTTTCTTCAAGCTAGGAGGACGCATTAATTACACCTCCTTCAAAGATCATCCCTTATTTCCTCAGTTTTCTAAAGCAAGAAAGGGATTCGATCTGTTGATCAAACATGGATATCAGTCATTCCGAGGCATGGGGAAAGATAAAGACGGCATGATAGAGCCCATAATTCCAGTTCGGCATGCAGACAGTTCAGGGTTGGGATTCACCGGCCAGGATTTCAGCAAAAAGACAATTTTTGTCAGAGGAAGCCAATGAAGAGATGATGCCTTAGTTTTTCCTGCTTTTCTATTCTCATTTCTTTGTTTAAATCTTGTAGGGACAACACAGTCCCATCTTTTGTCAGAGTCTTGTAAATACTTTACTTCAATCAATGAAAGATCAATCTTTTTCTTCATATTCGAGCATCTATCATTTTCTTTTTATACCTTGTCTATGTCGTTGTTCTTTACTTTATACAAAAAATTTGATTTGGCTCGTACTTTCTCTTAAACAACCTTTCTTACATTTTCAGGACTATTAACTCCTGAATCAATAACAAGATTTGTTATCAATCCCAAGTATCTAAAATTGGCAAGGTTTTCTGAGATGAAAGACAAAGCAGAAGTCAGTCAGGAAGCAGAGCAGACCGAAGAGCCAGCCGAATTTGATTCCACCATTCAGGATTTACCAGAATTTGCTCACATTCAGAAGCAGGATGAACCATCAGCTTTGGTTCAAGATCCAACTGAGGATATCAACATTGGGTCGGAAGATGATCCAAAAATTCTCAAAATCGGGTCGAGTCTAAGCGAAATTGAAAAAGTTAGACTCATCCAATTCCTTGAAAAGAATCAGGAAGTATTTGCCTGCACTTATGAAGATATGCCAGGATTGGATATCAAGTTGGTTGAGCATCGACTCAAGTTGAAACCAGAAGTCAGACCAATCAAGCAGAAACTGAGGAAGTTAGACCCTCGAATTGAGCAACAAGTCAAGGAAGAACTTGAAGATCTATTGAAAGCAGGCTTCATCCGGGCCATTGATTACCCAGATTGGTTAGCAAATATCGTGGCAGTCCCTAAAAAGAACGGAAAAGTTCGGATTTGCATCGATTTCAGGGATCTCAATAAGGCCACCCCGAAAGATGATTATCCACTTCCCAACATTGACCTGTTGATCGATAGCACAGCAGGTCATTGTTATCATCGCAAAATTTTTCCCCTCCCTTGCGAGAGAGAAAAGAATTTCGCGAGTCAAACTCGACCAAAGTTTTGAAAATTTACTCGCCTCCGTTTTGAAAATTTGCGGGAAAATTCCATGGAATGGGATCCGCCTGTCGGTACGAGGTTCAACCGTTCCTGGCGCCTTTACCAGGGGTAATTGAACCAAGGACCAATTATGTGCTTTAACTTGACTCAAATATCTAAATTAAGCTCTATTTTTCCTAAAATGCACAAAGAATCAGGCTTGTGCTATGGAATTTTGAAAAATGCAAGTTTGAGAAAATATGATGTTTGCTTTGGAAAATTGAAATGTGCTTGAAAATTGATTGAAAAAGTACTTGAAATTGGGATTCCTGGGAAAATCATTGAAGTTCATTGAAAATCAGAAATTTGCATTGGAAAGTGATTTCTCAGGAAAACTTGAACTTTGGAAAATCGATTTTGAAATTTGGAATTGCTTTGCTGAGAAAATGGATTTGAGAATTCTAAGAAAATCTAAGAAATTCATTGGAAAATGACTTTTGAAATGGAAAATAAATTCTCAGGAAAACTGGAAAATATGAGAAAATCGATTTCTGAAAACTTAGGATTTTGAAATTTGAGAATTTGAAAACATAGGAAAATCTTTATTTGAACTTGGGAAATGCTTTGAAATGTCATTTGAAAACTTAGGATTTTGAGAAAATCAAATCCTGAGAAAGACTTGGAAATTCTTGAGAAAATTGAATTTTCTGAAGTTGAAATTGGAAAATGAGTTTGAGAATAATGCAATTTGAATGATATGAATGAATGAATATGAATTTGAAAAGGGAATTTCAATTGAGAAATTGGGAAATCCTTTTAAGACTTTGAAAAATGCGGTGCATTTTGAAGTTAGCCTAAGTGTGTAGGCTGAATGTGGCTAATATGAAGATCATAAATCTTGGTTTTCTTCGTATTCTGACTATGGCCATAAATACAAATCCCACCGAGTTTATAAACTCCATAAGAGCTTGTGCACGTGCCATTCGTGTAAACCATAGTGAATTTGAAATAATGTGCATGAATCATACATCACATATTAAAATTTTGCAGAAATTTAACTATATGCAATGCAACCCTATTCTAAGCAGAAATGTAACTCTTATTCCAAATTATTACATTTGATGTTACATTGAATTGAAATAAAAAGAAAAATAAAATCTAAGTCTTCTTCTTGAATGTTCCTGCAAAACTTGGATCGGCAAAGAGGTGGCTGTTTGAAGGTGGTGAGGATGGTGCTTCCAGGTGGAGACCGGCTGAAGCAAGGTGGAGCTTATTTGGAAATGGTGGCTGTGGTTGAACCTTGATGTGTTGAAGGAGGGGCTCGGTTGGAGCTTCACCAAGGATTCAATAGTGATGGAGGTTGGGGCAAATAGGGGAGTAGCTGGGGCGTCTTGTTGCAAAGGAGCCGACTGGAGGTGGTGATGATGAGCAATGGAAGGTGTCAGCTGCAACAATGGTTGGAGTTGCTCCTTGATGGCTGCAAGCTGTGTGGAAGATGGCTGCACCTTGGCGTGGCTGTTGGCTGGAGCAGTGAGAGTGGAACCGGTGGAAGAAGCCGTTGGCTGGTGGCTGTTGGCTGGAGCAAGTATCTTGGAGGTGGGCTGCGGCAAGGATGGTGGCTGGAATGGAGAGCTGGCTGGAGCTAGAGTATCTGAAGAAGATGGTTGAATGTTGCTGCAGCTGCAAAGAGGATGTCGGAGGTTGAAGATGATCTGGAGCTGCTGGGCATGGAGCTTCAAAGAGGTTGGAAGGCTGCTGTGGCTGTAGCAGCTAAGGAGAGAAGAAGGGAGGTAAAGAGAGAGAATATGAGAGAGAATAGGAGAGAGGCGTGAGATGGGAGAGGAGCCGTTCTTTCTCTTTTTTCCTTTTTTCTTTTTTTGGTTTTCTTAACTTAGGGAAGATTATGTCTTTCCCTAAGTTCTTAGCTTTAATTAGGGAAGGAAAGGGAAACAGCCTTTACGTGAATGGCTGGGCAAGAGGGAGGAAGGAAGGGAGAAAGGGAAGAAGGAAAGAAAGGGAAGAAAGAAGAAAAAGAAAAGGAAGAAAAAGAAAAAGAAAAGGAGGGAAAAAGGAAAAGGGAAAGAAAAACATGGGGAAAAAAATGGAAAGTGGGGCTGGAGGTTTGGGTGACCACCTTGTGGGTCCCACCTTAGGAAGAATAACATAATAAAATAAATAAATAAATAAAATAAAATAAAACAAACAACAAAAAAATAAAAAAAAAGATAATTTTTTTTTTCTTTTCTTATAAATTAAAACAAGAGAATGCAAATGGATGGGCCATCTCAGAGCGGGTCCAAATTTTGATTTTGAAATTCATTTTGATGATTAGAGGGGTAAAATAGTCTTTTCAAAAAGTTTCCAAACGAAACGAGCTATTTTTGGCAGTTTTTGAAACGAGCTCGGATTTTGAAGTTCAATACCTCATTGCGAAGCAAATCCAGTGTAGAATTTGAAAATTTGATTTTGAAAGAAATCCAGATTGTTTTTCTTGAGAAAATATTTCCAAACGAAACGAGCTATTTTTTGCAGTTTTTGAAACGATCGCGAATTTTGAAGTTTAATAGCTCGTTGCGAAGCAAATTCAGTGTAGAACTTGAAAATTTGATTTTGAAAGAAATCCAGATTATTTTTCTTGAGAAAATATTTCCAAATTTAGACTCCCGGGGTGAAAATGTCAATTTTGGAAACCTGAGGTTTGAAATTGATTTCTGAAAACTTTTAAAACTCAATCTGGATTGAAATTTATAAAGCTGGAGTTCTGGACTTCGAAAATGAAATGAAATGTGATGAAATGTTATGAAATGCTGAGAAATGATATGAAATGATGAGAAATGACATGAAATGTTATGCGAAATGCTAACCTTGAATAAAGAATTTTGGATGTCACACCCCGATTGACACTTGTACCAGTTTAAAAAGCATTAAAATTGATAAAATTTGCAAAATAGCTCAAGAAATGGTTTTCGGGACTCTACTGGGTCAGAGTGACACTAAAAATTGGGGTTCGAGCTGGATTGAACTGAGATGAGCTAGATTGAGCTGGGTTTTAGAGTTTCAGAACTCAAATGAACTGACCAGGCACTGACTCAACTGACCTTTCCGACTGAATTTTCAAGAAAAGTTGCCATTTTTAGAGAAATGGTACGGAATGATCACTAGAGTGAAGTGAATTACGAACCTGAACTGGGTTTGAGCGGAAACAAAGGTCAATAATACTGAGGTGAACTAAAATCGAGGCTCAAACACTAGCTCAACTGACTTAAACCGGCTCAATTTCAGCTAAAAGAGCTGAAATGGACTGAAATGGGCTCCTGGACACTTAGAAATGGTTTTGAACTAAAATTGGAGCGCTTGAACTCCTGGTGAGCTCAAGTTAGACTCTTAGGAACATGACTGACTGGGAATGACTGACTCGAAGACAATTCGTTTGGATTTGAGTGAGAAATGAGCTCATTTATGAAGAAATGATCTCATTTTGGCAGGAATGGTCAGAAATGAAAATGGTTTATTCATTATGAGCTCAGATGAGCTTGAGATGACTGATATTCTAACTGTCTTGAACTGACCAATGAGCTTGGTTGACTTCGACTGACTAAGGTCTGGGATGACCTAGGGGTAAAATGATAATTTTCCTAATGAAAATGGCTAAAATGGTGATTTTCTGAAACTGACTCGAGGTTTGACTCCTACACTGACCTGACAGGGTTGGCACTGCCTGAGGAGGATTGTTTGAGAATGGATGTGGAAAATTTGAAGTGTTTACAGATGCCCCTCTTTGCTACTAAGTCGGCTTGAAGACGAGCTTAGTGGCAAATAAAACACACCAAATTTAGGCTATAAAAATGCCCCAGTTAGAAGGATCTGACTGAATATGAAAATATTAGCCCTGATGAAAATGGTAGATATGAAATGAAGAATGAAGAAGAAAATTTTACTTCAACAGGAAGTGAGATTCAGGTTTTGCCCTTAACCTGGATGGGACGGGAAATACCTCGTGTAGAAACGAAGCTCAGGTTTAACCCTTAACCTGATCGGGGAATGAAAAACCTCATCAAAGGAGGCTCAGGTTTGTACCCTTATCCTGATTGGGAGGAAAATGAAATACCTCATCAAAGGAGGGTCAGGTTTGTACCGTTATCCTGATTATGAAATGAAATACCTCCTCAGAGGAGGCTCAGGTTTGTACCCTTATCCTGATTGGGCGAAAAATGAAATACCTCATCAAAGGAGGCTAAGGTTTGTACCCTTATCCTGATATGGCGAAAAATGAATGGAATCCTCGAAGGAAGAAACCATGATGGAACCTTCGGATTTCCGCACAATGAATCCGATAGGGGTTTTGCAAAAGGATGAAATTGGGGTCCCTAAAGCTTGAAAAGGGGTTTGATTTTGGGTGCCTCATTGCTGAGACTAAATAACTTTTGAAATTGATGACCTTTTGCGAGAAAATTATTGGTAGCTTAACCTCAAGCCGAAATTGGACTGTCTATGGTGGGACAGTGGGGACATTGGGAAGTGTGCGAATCTGAGAGCCCATGCGCTCAAATTATACCAACAGAAGGGAAGGAATCTTGAAAACTCCTGTTATCAAGTCCTTAAAAGGGATAACAACTGATGTCAGGATGCGCCAAAGATGAACCTCAAACTCGCTTCACGCCAGGATAGCTAGAAAATATTGTCAAAATGTTGAAAATTATTGTTGATTCAAAATAATTTAAAATGATGCACATTGTTTTGAAAATATTCCCTCTTTTCTACCTGAAGTATTACCTCCGACTGGGCTTAACTTCGTAGAATCAAGATTCGAATTCAAATTTCTTGCAATTGACTTTCTTTCAAGGAGACAATCAATTTCCTTGATATGAATAGAAAAGAGAGTATTCTTGATATTGTGAAAGCAATTGGTGAAGGAATATTGATAATAGAATTTCATAAATTTTAAAAAAGATTCTTGACAGATTCGGCAGTCTGATATCCTGGGATTTTTTTCTCATGATGATCTTTCTGCCCACTTTTTTCTCTCTTTTTTTTTCTTTTTTTGGCAGAATTAGAGCTCTCTTAGGCTTTGGGGGATTTTATTACATCATCCTTCATTTTGGAGATGTCCTGACTTTTCTCTTCTTTTTTTTTTGGAAGGGTACATCACAAACTCCTTCATCTTGGAGATGTTTCGATCCTTCTTTTTCTCTCAGGGATTATATCAACGGTTATTGGCTCATTGGTTGGAAATCTCTTGATGATAGCGGAAATTAAATATCTTTTAGGGTTTGTCGGGAGGCTCATCGCAGTCGCCTTCATCTTGACGGTGCTCTGAACTTTCCCTGGAAGGATCCGTCACAAACTCCGTCATCTTGAAGATGATTCAAATCTTCTTTGGCCCCGGGGGTCTACTCTCCTAATTTGCCTTCATCTTGACGACAATTGAGAGCTCCCTTTTGCAGATATTTAATTGCAGCTTAGGTGATTGAGGAGATATAGGGATTTAATGGATTTTTCTGTATCACCCAGGATATTTTGACTGCTTTATTTTCCAAGAATGATCTTTAAAAATGTGCCATTGACTGCGATCAATACCGATCACTTATGGCTTTGCAACAACATTGAATTTCCTTTTGCTGGCCATATCGAGGATTTATTCTTCATCCTTTTGGTTGGCCAATAGAAAGAATTTGAATTTCGAATCCTTTTTCATTAAAGCTTTGACCTTTCGGAAATAATACTGAAAGTATTCTGAGGTAATGTTTTTGTGCAATAAAAATTTTGAAATCAACAAATATTTAATGACAAATTGGCAAAATTTTCTTGAAATCCTTGGTAAGAGCGAGCATCTGAAGCACAACGCAACACATCCATGACAAAAATTTTCTTCTCCTTTCCCCAAAGGAGAACATTCAGAAATGGGAAATAGAAATTACTCCTCTCTTCCCTGAAGAGGAGGTGTTTGCAAAATGAACTTTCGAAGAGAAATTAAGCTTTCGTCAAAACTTCCTAGATTAGGCTTCTCTTATGGAAAGGGGGCCGGTAATGGTGAGGTCGGTGAATTGGTCATGAAGGAACGAGTCCATCACACTCTCCCTGAAAAGAGGGTCCTTCATGATGAAATGGCCTAGTTTGAAATTGCGGTCACAAGGAAAGCGAGCTTCCGTCGAAGCTCTCCCTGAATTAAGGGTTCCTTGTATGAAATTGGAAATTTGTTTTGCAAAACGGTTCACATAGACACGAGTCCCTTCAAACTCTCCCTGAAAAGGGGCTAGGTGAACAAAGGATAGCATGCGAAAAGAACGAGCTCCCTTGAACTCTCCCTGTACAAAGGGTCTCTCACAAGAGGAAATGATTGGAATTGGTATGAAATTGGAATTTAGAAAATTTGAAATTTTGAAATTTGAAATTTTGGAAATTTGGAAATTGATATTTGGAAACTGGAAATTGATTGACTCGAAGGTCAAAATTGGTTGACCCAAAAGTCGAAATTGGAAATTTGGAATTTAAAAATTGGAAATTGGAAATTGGGAAATTGATTGACCCGAAGGTCGAAATTGGAAATTTTGGAAATTGATTGGCCCGAAGGTCAAAATGGGAAATTGAGTGACCCGAAGATCGAATTTGAAAATTGGTTGACCCAGAGGTCGAAATTGGAAATTTGGAAATTGGGTGGCTCGAGGGCCGAATTGGTAATTGGAATTTGAACTTTGATGAATGATCAACACAAAGACTGAACCCGAGAGGTTGACTTTTGAAAATATGTCAACATAGACATTGGATTTTAAAAATATATCAGTTCGAGCACTGGATTTTGGAAGTGTACCAGTTTGAGCACTGGATTTCAAAATTGTACCAGTTCAAGCACTGAGTTTTGAAAATATACCTTGTTTTTAATTTGAAATTTGAATTTTTAAAAGAGACCTATGCTCTTAAAGTATTTGGGAATTGTAACGAGAATGATTGTTGGGGTCTCAGGATTATCCCTTATCCTGAATGGGTAGCGAACTTGATGCAAATGCATGCCAATGAATGCAGATGTATGCAAATATGAAAATGATATAAATGAATGCACATGCGTGCAAAATGAGAGATTTGTTTATCCTGCCTGCATACAGGATATTTGTAGATAAAAACAAATTTTTTTTAAAAAAAATGCCCCAGTATAACTGGGAAAGGAGAATTTAACCATTATTGAACAAAATTTGGAGGAATTACAAAGAATAAGACATGGTTTAAGTATAAAATTTTTTCAAATGCCGAGCATTGATGGGATCTGGTAATTCCATTCCGTCAGCATTTATGAGCCGATATGAATTACGAGGTAATGCCTCTTTGACAACATAGGGACCTTCCCAATTTGGTGACCACTTGCCACCTGGGCGGTGCTTGAGATAAGTCGTTGATCTGAGCACTAGATCATTGACTCGAAATTTTCTTTCAATGACTGATTTTGCATATTGTCTGGCTATCCTCTGACGATATGATTGAGCGTGCTCTGCTGCTCTGAGTCTTCTTTCATCTAGCAAATCAAGTTGTACTAACCGCTGTTGCTGATACTGATCAAGAGGTAATTCGAGAAGTGATGCAAATTTCAGAGCAGGTTTCTGAACATGTAGAGGCAATACTACTTCGGTTCCGTAGACAAGTTCTGACGGAGTAGCATTAGTTGGAGTTTGAATGGTGGTTCGATACGCCCACAATGCATCATGAATCTTCTCATGCCAGTCACGGCCTGTTTCCAAAGTTCGCTCGAGGATTCGAATCAAAATCTTATTGGTGGCCTCTGCTTGGCCATTTCCTTGAGGATAATAAGGAGAGGAGAAATGATGATGAATTTTGAACTTCAAACAAAAAGTCCTCATTTTCTCATTCTTGAAATGACTGCCATTATCTGACACAATATCATGTGGTATGCCGAAACGACATAGGATATTCCTATGGATGAACGAGACCACATGTCGACCTTCTACTGTGCGTAGAGTGACTGCTTCTACCCATTTAGTAAAATATTCTGTTGCAGCAAGAAAATATTTATGGCCATTTGAAGCAGAAGGAGTAATGGGGCCAACAACATCAAAAGCCCACATAGAAAATGGCCATGGTGAGACGACAGATTGCAAATATGTCGCTGGCGCATGAATGGAAGGTGCATGCATCTGGCATTGAACGCACTTCTTCACAAAACGATAACAATCTTGTTGCATAGTTCTCCAGTAATAGCCTGCTCGGATGATTTGTTTGACAAGAGTTTGGTAGCCAACATGACCACCGCAGATACCTTCATGTGCTTCTTCCACAACTTCTTTGGCTTCTTCTTCGTCCAAACATCTAGAATATTCAGAGCTGAATCCACGACGATAAAGGACGTCGGCAAGAATAAAATATCGCGCAGACATGCGTTGAATTGCTCGCCGCTCTTTCTTTGAGAGTTCTGGAGGAAATTCGCCAGTTTCAATGAAATTCTTGATGTCATGATACCAGGGCTTCTTCTTTTGCTCCGCCTGGTTTACCTGCTCTACTGGGACGAAAGCAGGTTGATCAAGTCTGCCAATTTCAAAGGAGCGACAAGATTCTTCGTTCCTGAAAGACATGATGGATCCCAGATTGGCTAAACTGTCTGCAATTTGATTGAAGTCTCTTTTGACATGGAAAAGTTGAAATTCTTCGAAATTGCTAACAAGAGCTGAGACGATCTTCTGATAAGGAAGTAACTTCTGATCCTTCACTTGCCATTCAGCTAAGACTTGATTGACGACGAGCAAAGCGTCGCCATAAGCATGTACTCTTTTGACATTGAAGTCTCGTAGAATTTTCAGACCTTGTATCAAAGCTTCATACTCGGCCATATTATGAGTGCACTGAAAATCTAATTTGAGAGAAAAGGGGATCATCTCCTTCTCAGGTGTGATCAACAGAATCCTGATTCCTATGCCTGCCATATTCTTGGAACCGTCAAAGAATAAATTCCAAATTGGGGATTGTTGAATATTGCAGATCCGCTCATCGGGGAAATCATCCTCGACTTTAACATCTTCTGCTAAAGGAAAATCTGCTAATTGATCTGTAATTGCTTGGCCCTTGATAGATTGCTGAGAGACATATTCCAAATCGTATTGCATCAATAAAACCTGCCATTTGGCAATCCGTCCACTGAGGAAGGGTTGCTCTAGAATATACTTGAGAGGATTTAATTTGGATAGGATCTTTACTTCAGATGTCAACAGATAGTGTCTCAATTTCTGACACATCCAAACCAGAGCTAGACATGTCTTCTCTATCTGAGAGTATTTCTTCTCATAATCAATGAAGGTTTTACTCACATAGTAAATGGCATGCTCTACCAGACTGCCTTCTTCGTATTGCGCCAAAAATCCGCCACAAGCCACTTGATTAACTGAAATGTATAGCAGTAGGGGTTTCCCTAATTCTGGCGGCTTTAACACAGGAGGATTGAGCAAATATTTCTTGATGCGTTCGAACGATTGCTGACACTCTAGTCCCCATTCGAATTTCACTCCTTTCCTGAGCAAATGATTGAAAGGCTCACATCTCATGGCCAAATTGGATATGAATCGTCGAATTGATTGCATGCATCCCTGAAGGCTACGCAATTCTTTCAGATTAGTCGGGGGAGACATGTCAATGATAGCTTTGGCCTTAGCGGGATCAACTTCTATCCCCTTTTTGCTGACTAGAAAGCCTAACAATTTGCCAGATTCGACTCCAAAAACACATTTTTGTGGATTGAGTCTTAGCTTGTAAAGAATGAGCCGCTTGAAAACTTGATTGAGAGTTTCGATGTGATCTTCTTCTTCTTTGGATTTTACCAGAATATCATCGACATAGGCATCCATGATTTTGTGCATCTGATCATGGAAAATGACGGCCATAGCACGCTGATAAGTGGCTCCAGCATTCTTAAGCCCAAATGGCATGACTGTATAACAAAAAGTGCCCCAAGGAGTAGTGAAAGATGTCTTGGACTGATCACGAGCGGCCAACTTGATCTGATTATATCCAGAATATCCATCCATAAAAGAGAACATAGCGTGACCTGCTGTGCTATCAATCAAAAGATCAATATTAGGAAGTGGATAATCATCCTTAGGAGTCGCTTTATTGAGATCTCTGAAGTCGATGCAAATTCGAACTTTACCATTTTTCTTGGGAACAACAACAATATTTGCTAGCCAATCTGGATAGTCAATGGTTCGAATGAACCCTGCTTTGAGTAGGTCTTCTAGACCTTCCTTAACTTGTTGTTCCACTCGAGGATCCATCTTTCTCAGTTTCTGCTTAACCGGCTTGACATTTGGTTTTAGGATGAGACGATGCTCAACCAATTTGGTATCTAGACCTGGCATGTCCTCATACGTCCACGCGAACACTTCTTCATGTTGCTTGAGAAAACGGGTGAGCCTTTCTTTCTCTTCCGGGCTCAAACTGCTGCCAATCTTGAGAATTTTAGGATCGTCTTCTGATCCAATATTGATATCCTCAGTCGGATCCTGAACTAAGGATGATGGATCATCTTGTTTCTGAATTGCTGCAAATTCTGGTAATTCTTGAAGAGCTGAATCAAATTCTGCAGGTTCTTCTGACTGCTTTGTAATCTGACTACATTCTGCTCTTATTTTAACCTGATGAATCACTGTTGGCTTTGAAAAGGCCTCTGGATTAAGAACGAGCTTCTTGATAGATCGGGAAGACATTCTGAAAATTGGAGAATAAATCGATTCAGGAAAATCTCCTATCATAAAACAAATTACTTTTGTTAAGAAAATAATTTGAAAGATAAAAGAGAAGAATAATGGCAAATTTTCAAAGATTTGATAACGAGAAGTAAAGAGATAAATGGCATCCAGATAGACAAAGAAAATTTGCAACTTTATTAAAAGATTGAATTGAGGACAATGATTGAAATGAAACGGGATATTATCCTAAATGTGAAAACAAAAGAATAGAAATGAAAGACAAGCAGATGCCCTTAGTGCGTCCCTTTGATAAAGATAGTGCCCTTCCGAGATCTTCTGCCACTAAAGCCCAATCCGGCCCTCTGAGGATAGTGCTGAGGAATTACTGGCTCGAGACGACCATTCCCATTTTTTCCCAGGCCTTGAAAAGGCTGATAACCATGCTTTACTAACAGATCAAATCCCTTTTTGGCCTTCATAAATTGGGAGAACAGTGGATGATCTTTGAATGTACTATAGTCAATTCGTCCTCCAATCTTGAAAAACTGTGGGCCTCTCCATCGAGTCATGGCCACTGTATGTGCTGGCTGTTCAGCCGTCTGCAGTATTCCCGAATTTTCTTCAAAGCTGACCTCATCAATGCCCCTAATGCTAGGGATATCAGTAGTAAAAGTGGGCCTAGGAACCATGGGTTGTGCAAGCCCCTTCTCCGGATCCTCGCCCAAGACTGTTGTGATCATTCCACCTTTTGACCACTTGACACACTGATGCAAAGTAGACGGCACCGCGTTCGTGTTGTGAATCCACGGTCGTCCCAACAACAGATTATACGTTGGGGGTACATTGACCACATGAAAAAGGACAGAGTGGACCGAGTAGTCAATGAAAATTTCCAAGAAAATTTTCCCTTTAGCTGTCTGGCCATGATTATCAAACCCGTAGATAGTGATCGGGTCTGAGATATATTCCTCTTCTCTAATGCCCAAAGCTTTGGCTGTCATTTCTGGGCATATATTGAGGCTGCTGCCTCCATCTATCAGCACATGAGGAACAGTCATTCCTCTGGCTCGAATCACAACATACAAAGCGTTGTTGTGAAACACATGCGGCTTAGAAAGATCTTCATCTGAGAAAGTGATTGGAGCATTTGTCATGGCCTGATTGACTATCTGGGCCATGTCTTCAGGCGTTATGCTCGGTTTCACTTTGATTTTCCGCAACAGATCATTCAACACTTGCTGGTGCTTGGCGGAAGCTTGGGCTAAATCCAAGATTGAGACATGGGATAATGCAGTAATCGGCTTTGGTGTCGATGTCTCACCTTTCTCCGGAGCGGGCTTAATAAAGTGCTTGGGGAGCCATGGCATTCTTTTAGCCACCTCAGGAGATACCCCAGCGGGTTTATCAGATACTTTCATTTTACCAAAAGCTGCAATGAGATCCATTTTCTGAGCTTTGGACTCAGTTTGCTGCAGTACCAGGACCTGATGTTGGACTTGCATATCCCTTTTAGAGCATGGCCTAATATGCTCCTGCGGCTGAAAAGGTTGTTCAGAGACGACCGCCGTAGAATGATGGGGAAAGGGTTTCTTTAGAATATCCATATTTTCATCTTCGGCACCCTCTACCAGAAGATTCTTGTCGATGAGATCCTGAACAATATTTTTGAGAACGAAGCAGTTCTTAGTATTGTGCCCCACTGTTCTGTGAAATTTACAAAATTGATCTTTGAATTTCCCCATGGGAATAGGGGGATCAACCAACCTAGGCAGTTTGACCATCTCCTTGGTCAACATATACTCGAGCACAGTCTCGAGGGATTGGTCTAGTGGAGTGAATTTCCTGTCATAACTCCACCCTTCATGCTTTACTTTTTCTCGGGGCTTCGGTCCCTGTTCTAATTGAAGTGGCTTATTGTATTGAGGCACTGACTTGCCTTTCTGATCGTTCTTGTTGGAACTTCCTGCCCCATAACAGAAATCTTTGTTCTGCCCCTTACAGTGGTTCCAATTATTATTTCTAACAGAATGAGTGAAGTGAGTCTTCTTCTTCTGCTCAGTTTGGCCGTTGTTCTTAGTAAAGGTGAAGCCTTCATAGAAACCATTTTCCATGCTCAACTCGAGCCATTCAGCTCGCTCTGTCAGTTCAATGAATGTCCTTGATGGTGCAGTAGAGATGAGACCTCTTAGAGGCTGTGAGAAGTTACTCAGAATTAGGGACAAAGCATGTCCCTCTGATATGGGGTCCCTCATCTTGTTGCAAGCTGACCTCCATCGGTGGATAAAATCTCTGGCCTTCTCATTTTCTCTCTGTTTAAGGCCGCAAAGATGGCTGAGGGTGGGAAGTGCCTCAGCATTGAAGAGAAATCGCTCAATGAACATGTTTACCACTTTGTCAAATTCCTTCAACTCAATTGGATTCACATGCTCCGAGTACCATTTAGCTGCGGTTCCCTCCAGACTGCGAGGGAAACATAGGAAAAGTGCACGATTGTCTCGTTTGAATCTGGAGCATTCAGCGAAGAACATGGCGAGATGAGCTTTAGGATCGCCAGAACCATCGAATTTGATAAACTTTCTGGGGAGATTCTCGAGATTGTCGTCCCCATCCAAACCATCATAGAAGTCTTCGCTGGTGAAGACTTTCTTGCCCTTGTCGCGGGCCTGCAAGTCTCGAAGCATTCTGACCACATCTTTGAACTGCGGCTGGTCAGAGTCATTCAGAGATTGCTCTTTGAATTTGTGGGCTGACCCCTGCCCCTGGGTAGACTTGCGGAATGCCTGATGGGTCTCAAACTCTTCATCTGAATCTTCCACTGATTCCTCTTCATCAGTTGCATCAACATGCTGGGCAGGCTTCTTGGATATCTTCAAGGCTTTCTTGACTGCCCGGCCTTTTGTCTTTTGCTTCACCTGTGCTTTCTCTGTACTGGCTTCAGCTTGTTCTGCCAGCATTTTAGTCATCATCTTCTTAAACATGGCATACATTTGAGGATCAATGTCATCCTCAACCTGTTGCCCCTGATTTTTGCCTGAGCGCGGGGAATCCATTTCTTCGTCTGAAGCTGTCGAATATGCGATTCCCTCGACTGGTGCAGTCTTCTTCCCTGACCTTGTTTGAACCATTGACTGTCACGAATGCTCTCTGCAGGGCAAAATCGATGGTTAGGCTTTTGAGAGAGACTTTGATTGGAAGAGAATATTCGCTGAGAATTTTGGTAGACAATTTGAAAGAATATCCCATTACTAGGGATTGAGTCATCGCGGGGATTACGACAATTGCGTTGTCATTCCTTTGCAAAGAAAATAAACAACTAAAAATTTAAGCCTTGTTACCTAGGCGAGGTCGTCAAACCAAGAATTGAAGAATTTTCCAGATTTTTATTTATTGAAAGAAAACATGATTGCATCAATAATAAACTTGAGAAAGAGGGGGTGGACAAACAATTTGCCACCACTCTTTATAACTAGCAGAGACACGAGGACCGGGAAAAAGCGGAAGAGTAACAAAAGAGTCCCAGCCATATCTGGCAGAATGGTATGCTCCGGACCACTGTGCTGATGTAAGGTCGAACTCTGGCAAGACTCCTGATAGCAGCCGCATCTCTATGTGCTTCTGTCTCTGAGAAAACTGTCGAACACACCGCTTCGGATGATAGTAAGCACAGAAGAATGGACCAAGCAACTTGAATCTCTTGCCATATGCATAGGTGTATCTGGGAGGCGATAATTTTCGATCAAAATAGTCCCACACCACTTCTTCTTCCTGCAGATAGTCGATCAGGAATCGGTACCGCGCAACTGGAAGGAGCTCCTTACCGTTGTATCTGAATGAACTAGCTCTGGTTGGTACATGCTGAAGGAACCAAGATTGAAGAGCATAAGTACATCCCTCGACTAAGATGGACTCTCCAAGTGTGAAGCGGGTCAGTCCTCTGTATAGAAAAGCAAGCGCAGCCATGGCTATCGAGAGACGGCTGGTCTGTCGACTTCCCCATCTTCTCAAAAGTTGAACTATTCTGACATCCACATAATTTTGTCCATCTGGAAAGAAAGCAAGTCCCACAGTACACAAAACCATCGCATGCTGAATTCTCTCTCGAGCTGTCCTGGACAACAAGCTGACTTCTGCGAATTCTCCATACTGTCGGTAGATCTCGATCAGACTCACGTATTCATTCCCATTTTCTTCAATCAGTGGCCAAGACTTGCGCCCTGTCATGCGAGCTACGGCATCTTTGGGGTCCAGACCCTTGACATTGATCAGAAACTGCTGCTCTAACGGATCTCCAGGCTGACCGGCTGGCTCAGGCAGTCCCATAATCTCTGAGAATTCATCCATCAGTATTGTCATCTCGCCCCACGGGAACCAGAACGTGCAAGTGCGCGGATTCCACCGCTCCGCCAGTGCATGAATCAGATTGCCGTTGACTGTCAACTTTCCCACCGCAGATGCCAATTCCAACCCACAATCGCTCAAGTGGTCCGGAAACATACGAGAGAAATTTTTGAACCAGACATAGTACCACCGGGGGAAGAAGGGTCCGGTGCTAAGAGATCGATGCTCAAGAAGACTTTGTCGCACCTCATAGGAGATGTGACCCTCAGGAAAAACAGAATCGAGCTGACTGGATGCCATTGGACTGAAAGACAAGAAGACTGGAATTAGACTTTGGAAAAATATAAGAAATTTGAAAATTGCAGGCAGGATAAAATGAAAGCTGGAAATTCGAAGTCCAGAGGAACGAAAGAATGGAAAATTTCCTGGAGTTTTGAAGGAAAAGATGGATAATTTAGAAAAATCGTCCAGGGTTTTTGAGAAAAAGGAGATATTTCATAAAAGATGAAAAATGAGGTATTTTGGAAAATTGTTTGGTATTTTGGAAAAATTGGGAAAAATAAGGCAAAAATGAATATCATAAATTCAATTACAAACAATTATGCACATACAGCAATCCCTAAGAAGCCAACTCTAAATGCATTGATTTTGAAAGAGCTTTAGGACCCTAATCCTGACTCTAGGCTTAGATCAACTGTGTCCAATCATGCTATGCCGATATACTCGAGCCGAGGCTCGATGTACGTGGCATAAAACTCATCTCCGGGTCTAGGCTTGTGTTTTCCCAACATCCTTGAGCGCCTGCCGATATACGTTGAACTATGGCCCTTGGTACGTGGCAGGGGGGCGTTAGCCCAAATAAGTGGCCCAGTTGTGAGGCTCTGTCCCGAACTATGGTTCTGGAAGAGAGCCCAACAACGTGAAGACCGGGTAGACATAGGTGGGGTGGTTTTTGAAATATGATCACATGCAGGCAAACAGAGGGCTCTAAGTCCTAAAGAGATAGAATTTTGAAAACTTTTGAAGAAGCAAACATTGTTTTCATACAAGTCCTAGATTGAGGAGTGTTGTATTTCAGACCTAAGTCTATGTGAGCATGCATAATTCTCCTCAATATGGTCCTACCAAACCATGCCTAGTCTACATGCAATCCATGTCAGCTGGGTTCAAGTCTAGGCTCCTAGGTTCACATGATATCAGAAATTAAAGCTGACATTTCATAGAACATAATTTTGACAATTGGGCTAAGTTAAAGCACATAATTGATCAGGCGAGGACAGGTCCCATCACGGTCGCCAAACCTGTTATCATCGCAAAATTTTTCCCCTCCCTTGCGAGAGAGAAAAGAATTTCACGAGTCAAACTCGACCAAAGTTTTGAAAATTGTTTTGAAAATTTACTCGCCTCCGTTTTGAAAATTTGCGGGAAAATTCCATGGAATGGGATCCGCCTGTCGGTACGAGGTTCAACCGTTCCTGGCGCCTTTACCAGGGGTAATTGAACCAAGGACCAATTATGTGCTTTAACTTGACTCAAATATCTAAATTAAGCTCTATTTTTCCTAAAATGCACAAAGAATCAGGCTTGTGCTATGGAATTTTGAAAAATGCAAGTTTGAGAAAATATGATGTTTGCTTTGGAAAATTGAAATGTGCTTGAAAATTGATTGAAAAAGTACTTGAAATTGGGATTCCTGGGAAAATCATTGAAGTTCATTGAAAATCAGAAATTTGCATTGGAAAGTGATTTCTCAGGAAAACTTGAACTTTGGAAAATCGATTTTGAAATTTGGAATTGCTTTGCTGAGAAAATGGATTTGAGAATTCTAAGAAAATCTAAGAAATTCATTGGAAAATGACTTTTGAAATGGAAAATAAATTCTCAGGAAAACTGGAAAATATGAGAAAATCGATTTCTGAAAACTTAGGATTTTGAAATTTGAGAATTTGAAAACATAGGAAAATCTTGATTTGAACTTGGGAAATGCTTTGAAATGTCATTTGAAAACTTAGGATTTTGAGAAAATCAAATCCTGAGAAAGACTTGGAAATTCTTGAGAAAATTGAATTTTCTGAAGTTGAAATTGGAAAATGAGTTTGAGAATAATGCAATTTGAATGATATGAATGAATGAATATGAATTTGAAAAGGGAATTTCAATTGAGAAATTGGGAAATCCTTTTAAGACTTTGAAAAATGCTGTGCATTTTGAAGTTAGCCTAAGTGTGTAGGCTGAATGTGGCTAATATGAAGATCATAAATCTTGGTTTTCTTCGTATTCTGACTATGGCCATAAATACAAATCCCACCGAGTTTATAAACTCCATAAGAGCTTGTGCACGTGCCATTCGTGTAAACCATAGTGAATTTGAAATAATGTGCATGAATCATACATCACATATTAAAATTTTGCAGAAATTTAACTATATGCAATGCAACCCTATTCTAAGCAGAAATGTAACTCTTATTCCAAATTATTACATTTGATGTTACATTGAATTGAAATAAAAAGAAAAATAAAATCTAAGTCTTCTTCTTGAATGTTCCTGCAAAACTTGGATCAGCAAAGAGGTGGCTGTTTGAAGGTGGTGAGGATGGTGCTTCCAGGTGGAGACCGGCTGAAGCAAGGTGGAGCTTATTTGGAAATGGTGGCTGTGGCTGAACCTTGATGTGTTGAAGGAGGGGCTCGGTTGGAGCTTCACCAAGGATTCAATAGTGATGGAGGTTGGGGCAAATAGGGGAGTAGCTGGGGCGTCTTGTTGCAAAGGAGCCGACTGGAGGTGGTGATGATGAGCAATGGAAGGTGTCAGCTGCAACAATGGTTGGAGTTGCTCCTTGATGGCTGCAAGCTGTGTGGAAGATGGCTGCACCTTGGCGTGGCTGTTGGCTGGAGCAGTGAGAGTGGAACCGGTGGAAGAAGCCGTTGGCTGGTGGCTGTTGGCTGGAGCAAGTATCTTGGAGGTGGGCTGCGGCAAGGATGGTGGCTGGAATGGAGAGCTGGCTGGAGCTAGAGTATCTGAAGAAGATGGTTGAATGTTGCTGCAGCTGCAAAGAGGATGTCGGAGGTTGAAGATGATCTGGAGCTGCTGGGCATGGAGCTTCAAAGAGGTTGGAAGGCTGCTGTGGCTGTAGCAGCTAAGGAGAGAAGAAGGGAGGTAAAGAGAGAGAATATGAGAGAGAATAGGAGAGAGGCGTGAGATGGGAGAGGAGCCGTTCTTTCTCTTTTTTCCTTTTTTCTTTTTTTGGTTTTCTTAACTTAGGGAAGATTATGTCTTTCCCTAAGTTCTTAGCTTTAATTAGGGAAGGAAAGGGAAACAGCCTTTACGTGAATGGCTGGGCAAGAGGGAGGAAGGAAGGGAGAAAGGGAAGAAGGAAAGAAAGGGAAGAAAGAAGAAAAAGAAAAGGAAGAAAAAGAAAAAGAAAAGGAAAGAAAGAAAAGGAGGGAAAAAGGAAAAGGGAAAGAAAAACATGGGGAAAAAAATGGAAAGTGGGGCTGGAGGTTTGGGTGACCACCTTGTGGGTCCCACCTTAGGAAGAATAACATAATAAAATAAATAAATAAATAAAATAAAATAAAACAAACAACAAAAAAATAAAAAAAAAGATAATTTTTTTTTCTTTTCTTATAAATTAAAACAAGAGAATGCAAATGGATGGGCCATCTCAGAGCGGGTCCAAATTTTGATTTTGAAATTCATTTTGATGATTAGAGGGGTAAAATAGTCTTTTCAAAAAGTTTCCAAACGAAACGAGCTATTTTTGGCAGTTTTTGAAACGAGCTCGGATTTTGAAGTTCAATACCTCATTGCGAAGCAAATCCAGTGTAGAATTTGAAAATTTGATTTTGAAAGAAATCCAGATTGTTTTTCTTGAGAAAATATTTCCAAACGAAACGAGCTATTTTTGGCAGTTTTTGAAACGATCGCGAATTTTGAAGTTTAATAGCTCGTTGCGAAGCAAATTCAGTGTAGAACTTGAAAATTTGATTTTGAAAGAAATCCAGATTATTTTTCTTGAGAAAATATTTCCAAATTTAGACTCCCGGGGTGAAAATGTCAATTTTGGAAACCTGAGGTTTGAAATTGATTTCTGAAAACTTTTAAAACTCAATCTGGATTGAAATTTATAAAGCTGGAGTTCTGGACTTCGAAAATGAAATGAAATGTGATGAAATGTAATGAAATGCTGAGAAATGATATGAAATGATGAGAAATGACATGAAATGTTATGCGAAATGCTAACCTTGAATAAAGAATTTTGGATGTCACACCCCGATTGACACTTGTACCAGTTTAAAAAGCATTAAAATTGATAAAATTTGCAAAATAGCTCAAGAAATGGTTTTCGGGACTCTACTGGGTCAGAGTGACACTAAAAATTGGGGTTCGAGCTAGATTGAACTGAGATGAGCTAGATTGAGCTGGGTTTTAGAGTTTCAGAACTCAAATGAACTGACCAGGCACTGACTCAACTGACCTTTCCGACTGAATTTTCAAGAAAAGTTGTCATTTTTAGAGAAATGGTACGGGATGATCACTAGAGTGAAGTGAATTACGAACCTGAACTGGGTTTGAGCGGAAACAAAGGTCAATAATACTGAGGTGAACTAAAATCGAGGCTCAAACACTAGCTCAACTGACTTAAACCGGCTCAATTTCAGCTAAAAGAGCTGAAATGGACTGAAATGGGCTCCTGGACACTTAGAAATGGTTTTGAACTAAAATTGGAGCGCTTGAACTCCTGGTGAGCTCAAGTTAGACTCTTAGGAACATGACTGACTGGGAATGACTGACTCGAAGACAATTCGTTTGGATTTGAGTGAGAAATGAGCTCATTTATGAAGAAATGATCTCATTTTGGCAGGAATGGTCAGAAATGAAAATGGTTTATTCATTATGAGCTCAGATGAGCTTGAGATGACTGATATTCTAACTGTCTTGAACTGACCAATGAGCTTGGTTGACTCCGACTGACTAAGGTCTGGGATGACCTAGGGGTAAAATGATAATTTTCCTAATGAAAATGGCTAAAATGGTGATTTTCTGAAACTGACTCGAGGTTTGACTCCTACACTGACCTGACAGGGTTGGCACTGCCTGAGGAGGATTGTTTGAGAATGGATGTGGAAAATTTGAAGTGTTTACAGTCATGCCATATTTTCTTTCATGGATGGATATTCAGGCTATAATCAGATCAAGCTGGCCGTTCGTGATCAGTCGAAGACTTCATTTACTACCCCATGGGGAACCTTTTGCTATACTGTGATGCCATTTGGGCTCAAGAATGCCGGGGCAACCTATCAAAGGGCGATGGCCGTCATTTTCCATGATCAAATGCACAAGAATATGGATGCATATGTGGATGACATTTTGGTTAAGTCTAAAGAAGAAGAGGATCACCTTGATGCCCTTAGTCAAGTTTTTGAAAGACTTATCCTCTAGACTTAACCCTCAGAAATGTGTTTTTGGAGTTGAGTCCGGCAAATTACTCGGCTTCATTATCAGCAAGAAAGGGATCGAGGTGGATCCGGCCAAGGCAAAAGCCATTATTGATATGCCGCCTCCAACTAATCTCAGAGAATTGTGAAGCCTTCAAGGGCGTATTCAATCTATTCGCAGATTCATCTCTAATTTGGCCATGAGATGCGAGCCTTTCAACCATTTGCTCAGAAAAGGAGTTAAATTTGAATGGGGATCAGAATGTCAGCTCTCGTTTGAGCGCATCAAGCAGTATCTCCTTAATCCACCAGTGTTGAAGCCGCCAAAATTGGGAAAACCTCTTCTACTGTACATTTCTGTCAATCAGAATGCCTGTGGTGGATTCCTCGCACAGTATGAAGAGGGTAGCCTGATAGAGCACGCCATCTACTACGTGAGCAAAACTTTCATTGATTATGAAAAGAAGTATTCCCAGATGGAGAAAACTTGTCTAGCTCTGGTTTGGATGTGCCAGAAATTGAGACATTACTTGTTGGCTTCTGAAATCAAGTTTCTGTCGAAACTTAATCCTCTCAGATACATTTTGGAACAACCATTTCTCACTGGACGGATTGTGAAGTGGCAAGTCCTTCTGATGCAATATGACTTAGAGTATGTTTCTCAAAAGTCGATTAAAGGCCAAGCAATTGCGGATAAATTAGCAGACTTCTCCCTAACAGAAGAAATTAAAGCAGAGGATGATTTTCCTGATGAGCACATCTGCAATATCCAACAGCCCCCAGTTTGGAATATGTTCTTCGATGGCTCTAAAAACATGTCTGGCATAGGGATTGGAGTTTTGCTAATCACTCCAGAAAAAGAAATGATCCCTTATTCTCTCAAGCTTGGTTTCCAATGCACTCATAATGTGGCCGAGTATGAAGCTTTAATACAAAGACTCAAAATCTTGCAAAATTTTGATGTCAAGAGAGTGCACGCCTTTGGCGATTCTTTACTTGTTGTCAGCCAAGTTAACACTGAATGGCAAGTGAAAGATTCCAAATTGATTCTGTATCAGAAGATCGTCTTAGCTCTTGTAGACAGCTTCGAAGAATTTCAGCTCAGTCACATCAGAAGAGAGCATAATCAGATAGCTGATGGTTTAGCCAGTCTGGGCTCCATTCTATCCTTTAAAGATGGTGAGTCATGTCGTTCTTTCAAAGTTGGCAGACTTGAGCAACCTGCTTTCGCTTCAATTATGCAAGTAAACCAGGCCAATCAGAAGGAGAAGCCTTGGTATCAAAATATCAAGAATTTCATTGAGACTGGTGAATTTCCACCAGAGATGCTAAAAAGGGAGCAACGCGCGATTCAGCGTATGTCTACCCGTTATTTCATTCTTGCCAATGTCCTCTACTGCCGTGGTTTCAGTTCTGAATATTCAAGATGCTTAGACAAAGACGAAGCTATGGAAGTTATCCAAGAAGCACATGAAGGGATTTGTGGTGGCCATGTTGGCTATCAAACTCTCGTCAAGCAGATCGTTCGAGCAGGGTACTATTGGAATACCATGCAGCAGGACTGTCATCGATTTGTGAGGAAATGCGTCAAGTGCCAATTGCACGCGCCTTATATTCATGCTCCGGCCGCATATCTACAATCAATTGTTTCTCCTTGGCCATTTTCTATGTGGGCTTTTGATGTCGTCGGCCCGATTACTCCTTCTGCTTCTAACGGCCACAAATACTTCCTGGCTACGACAGAGTATTTCACGAAATGGGTTGAAGTTATTACTCTACGCACAGTAGAAGGCCGCCATGTGGTTTCTTTCATTCACAAGAACATTCTTTGCCGCTTCGGCATACCACATGACATTGTTTCAGACAATGGAACCCATTTCAAAAATGAGAGGATGAAAACCTTCTGTTCTAAATTTAGAATTTGCCATCATTTCTCAGCTCTCTATTATCCTCAAGGGAACGGCCAAGCAGAGGCTACCAATAAGATCTTGATCCATATTTTGGAAAGGACTGTAAAGACAGGTCGAGAATGGCATGAGAAAATTCATGATGCACTTTGGGCATACCGGACCACCATTCGGACTCCGACTAATGCCACTCCTTCAGAACTTGTTTACGGAACTGAAGTAGTATTGTCTCTCCATGTCCAAAAGCCCGCTCTCAAATTTGCCTCCCTTATAGAATTGTCACTTGATCAGTATCAGCAACAAAGATTGGTGCAGCTAGATTTACTAGATGAAAAGAGGCTCAAGGCAGCAGAGCACGCTCAAGCTTATCGACAGAGGATAGCTCGACACTATGCCAAGTCCGTCATTGAGAGAAAAATTCGAGTTAACGATTTGGTGCTCAGATCAACAGCTCATCTCAAGCATCGACCACGGGGCAAGTGGTCACCCAATTGGGAAGGCCCTTATGTGGTTAAGGAAGCACTTCCTCGCAATTCATATCGTCTAATCAATGCAGATGGAGTGGAAATGTCATATCCCATTAATGCTTTGCATTTGAAGAAGTTTTATACCTGAAATGTTCATTCTAAGCCTTTTGTACTATTCAAAGAGTCATTTCAATAAAATAATGATCTTCTATCAATTCTTACACTCTTCTCCATGATACTGGGGCATTTTATTTTAATTCATAATCATCTTCCTCATCATATGCGGGCAGGATTAGACGAAAGCTCTTTTCCTCAAATTTTGTTAATTCTTAATTGATCTTGCGATCTTTATTGTCTTTTCATTTGATTCACTTCTTGCTTGATCAAAATTTACATCAAGCTAATGCGCATTGGTGTCAAGTTTTAACCAAATTTTCAATCTTATTAAAATCTCATCTACTTTTATCTTTAAAGATTACCCTTTCAGGTTAAGGGATAAACCTGATGCCTTCTTTCAATGGGGTATTCTTTTTATTATTCCCCCGTTCAAGATAAGGGGATAAATCCTGAATTATCTTCTAAAAACTCATTTTGAAAATCTAGCTCATCTTCAAAACCCAGTTCTCGCACTGGTTATTTCTCAAACTTTTCAATCATATATTGAGCTCATTTGGAAAATTCGGTCCTCATACCGGTAACCTTCTAAAAATCAGTCTTCTGATCAAATACCTTCCTTTTGCAAAATTCAAGTCCTGACTTGAACTTCCCAAGATTTGATATTTTCAAAAGATCCGGCATCTCGCTGGTCATGTATTTTCCCAAAAGGATCCAACACTCGTTGGTCATGTCTCCCAAAAGATCCAGCATCTCGCTGGTCATGTATTTCCAAGATCTAGCACCAGTTGGTCATTTCCAAAGGACCCAGCATCCCGTTGGTCATGTATTTCCAAAGGATCCAGCATTTCGCTGGTCATGTATTTCCAAAAGATCCAGCATCTCGCTGGTCATGTATTTCCAAAAGATCCAGCATCTCGCTGGTCGTGTATTCCAAAAGATCAAACTCTTAGGGTGCGACTCTTCGATTCTATCTTCAACAAAAACCTTCAAGATCTTCAATCTCTCAAATTCTAACAGTTTCCCAACCTTTGATTGCAACATCTTCAAAATCTCATCATTTTCTCGACCCTCGGGTTATAATCTCCCAAAATCAATCACTTTCAGACCATCAGATTAAATCCTTCATTTTCAAAATCCAGTTTTCATAACTGGTCGGGATTTAAAATCCAGTATTTTTCACTGGTCGGGATTTGAAATCCAGTATTTTTCACTGGTCGGGATTTGAAATCCAGTTTTCATAACTGGTCGGGATTTGAAATCCAGTATTTTTTTCACTGGTCGGGATTTGAAATCCAGTTTTCATAATTGGTCGGGATTTAAAATCCAGTATTTTTCACTGGTCGGGATTTGAAATCCAGTATTTTTCACTGGTCGGGATTTGAAATCCAGTTTTCATAACTGGTCGGGATTTGAAATTCAATTTTCTTAACTGGTCGGGATTTGAAATCTAGTATTTTTCACTGGTTGGGATTTGAAATCCAGTATTTTTCATTGGTCGGGATTTGAATTCCAGTTTTCTTAACTGGTCGGGATTTGAAATCCAGTATTTTTCACTGGTCGGAATTTGAAATCCAGTATTTTTCACTGGTCGGGATTTGAAATCCAGTGTTTTCACTGGTCGGGATTATCAAAAATCCAGTTTCTCATAAACTGGTCGGAATTTCCAAAACCTAATATATTTCATTAGTCCAGTTTTCTAAAGTCTGATTTCTTGCACCACTTCTTTAAATTACAGCTAAATGTCTCATCAAAATCTATATTGAGTGATTATTTCACAAAGAATTCATGAAAACTTTGCCAATTTGCTAAAAGCATTTGTTGATTCTAAATATTCTTACTGCACAAAAAAGAATTTTTCTCAGATTACCTCCAGTATTTCCTTCCAAAAAGGTGAAACTCTTTGCGAAAAAGAGGTAAAATTCAAATCTTTTCCTGTTGATCAAACCAAAAGGATGTAAGAAATGTCCTCGATATGATCAATAAAAGAAATCTTCAATGACGTTGAAAAGCCAGAAGCGAATTAATATTGATCTTGGCTATGGCGCATGTTTAAAAATAACTTTCTGGTAATCAGGCAGTAGGAAATATCTCGAGCTACAAAAAGAATCCACTCAACCCATATCTTCTCATTTCGTTTAAAAGTTGCAATCAAATATCCGCAAAAGGGATCTCTCAATTGTCGTCAAGATGTAGGCGAATTAAGCGAGTAGATCCCCGAGGCCAAAGAAGATTTGAAACATCTCCAAGATGACAGAGTTTGTGACAGATCCTTCCAGGGAAAGTTCGGATCACTGTCGAGATGAAGGCAGATGCGATGGGCCTACCGACAAACCCTAAAAGATATTTGATTCCAGCTATCATCTAAAAAGACCTTTTTGAGCCAATATCATATATAATCCCTGAGAGAAAGAAGGATCGGAGCATCTCCAAGATGAAGGAGCTTGTGACATACCCTTCCCTGAAAAAAAGAGAAAAGTCAGGACTCATCCAAATGAAGGATGATATAAAAGCCCGAGAAAGCATAATGACTCAAAAAGAGTGCAAAAGATCATCATGGGAAAACACCCAGATATCAAACTGCCAAAGTTGCCAGAAGTCATCTTTTCTCATGCAAAATTCTTTTATCAATATCTCTTCATTTCCTGTTTTTATGAAATTAAGAATATTTCTTTTATTCTCATATCAGGGAAATGGATAGCTTCCTTGAAGAAAATCATCAGTTCTAAATTTTTGAATTTGACTCTTAAAACCGAGAAGTTAACCTCATTAGAGGAAATACTCTAGGTAAAAGAGGAAATATCTTTGCACATACGTGCACATTTCCAAGCGTTTGAATCTACTACGATTTTATCTTATTGGCAAAATTTTCTAGCTATTCCAAAAATGAAATAAACATTCAATATCCATTTTTTATGCAACCTAGCATTGTTTATATCTTCCAGAAGAGTTGCCTCACTCAGTTGAAGTATCTCTTCCTGTCCCATCGTGGTTTCTTCAGTCAAGGATTCCGTATGGTGTACCCACTCAGGATAAGGGTCAAACCTGAACCATTTGCGAAAGATCATTTAATTTCAAAAGCTATTTCAGTCTCAGCAATGAGACGCCCAATTTCTTCCCTTTTTTTCAAAGCTTTAGGAACTCTATATTTCCTCCGTTCTCAAAAACCCCTCTCGGATTTTCTCGTCCAAATTCCGAAGGTCCCATCGTGCTTCCTCCATTTCGAGAAACCCGTATGGTAGATTTCCTATCCAGATTAAGAGTCAACCTGGAACCTCGCTTCGCGAGGTATCTTCCTTGCAGGTTTGGGTTAAACCTGAGTCGCATTCCAATGAGATTCCTCGTTTTTGACGAGATGTTTTCTTCCAGTCCCACCATGGTTCTTCCCATCAAGGAACCCATGCTTCATATATTCCTCCAAGAAAGGATCATACTCGGGCTTCATTTCACAAGGCATTTTCCAAAATGTCCCATCAAGGTCCCCGTGTATCCCTTTCCTCGGTTCAAATTCATCTTGATATATTTTTGTCCCATCCAGGTTAAGGACTAAACCTGAATCATTCCAATAAGAGTATCTTGTCTCACCCACGAGACCTGATCAAAATTCTCATTTCCCACCATTTCAGAATTTCCATCTGAAGTCCCATCACGATTTTCTCATCTTTTATTCAATCATACCATCTTCGAGGATTTCGCCTCCCCAAAACCATTCAGGATAAGGTTGAAGCCTGAAAAGCCATATTTTCCAAGATAATTCTTCCACACCCAGTTCAGACCTGCTGACTGGGGCATTTTCAAAATTTGGAGTGGTCTTTGCCACTAAGCTCGGCTCTCAACCGGCTTAGTAACAAAGAGGGGCATCTGTGAACACCCCAAATTTTTCAAAGCTTTATAAAAATGACCCTTTTGCCCCTAACCCCGTTTTCTGAGAAAATCAAGTCATTTCTTCATATTTTCTGAAATTAAATTCCATATTGATATATTCAAAATCAATTCCGGATCCAGTACTTTAAAATCCATATTTTCTCAAAATCCGGATCCAAACCCATTTCTGAAGAAATTTTCTCAAAATAGCTTTTAAAAATTCTCAGAAAAATCCCCTTTTGTAAATATTTTTGTAAAAACACAAAAAAAATTAGTTTTAATCTTTGTTTTCTCACAAGCTTTAGGACTTTATTCTAAAAATGCAAAAAAATAGAAAAATAAACACAAAAACCAAAAAAAAATGGAAAAATTACAAGAAAAGCAAATGATTCTCAAGGTTTTAAGAAGTTTCTTGCTGAAAACCTCAATTTTTCAACTGTTTTACAAAAAAAATCCTTTTAAGGGTAGCCTCTTTTAGGAAATATCACAAAAATTCCAACGGAATCCTCCCGCGCGTTTTCCCCTCCTCTTTCCACCCTCCATCTGTAAACCGCATGCTCTCTTCTCCACCATCGATCCTTAACGGATTTCCTCTTCTCGAATTCTCCATTCCCCCTTTAAGAGGAGACAAGCTCCTGTCTTCTGGCATCCATTTTTTTATCTTCCTGGAGGTCGACTCTTCCTTCCTTCAGATCCATCTCTTACAATCCATTATCGGTCTTTCTGCAAAAGCGCCCATTCACCCATTATCAATCGATCTCTTCCTTACTAATCATCTATGAGACTCGTCTTCACGCTGCAAATTCCTCCTCCAGCATCACCGATCATCTGACCTTCCTTCTGAAGAATTACGGACAGAACCCCTGCAAAGATCAGAAAGAAGGATTTCAATCTACCTTTGATCCAGCGATTTCGTCAGTGATCGAATTCCCTCTTCTATCCATCTTCCTTGAACAACTTCGGCATCCATCCATCCATCTTCACGCAGTTGGAGGAAGGTCAATCCGGCCACAAATTTCGAAGAAAACAGCAACATCCGATCGAATCAATCAAAGCCAAAATCCTATTACGGTGAGTACCCCATTCCCCTCTTGCTTCTTCTGGTTTTCCTTTTTTTTTTGCCCCATTAGCGCACCATCGATGGCGTTGAAGTTGCAAATAGCAACCTCAACCCATCTATGTGCAACAGGAAAGGAATTTTATAATTCCAACAGTTTTTTTTTCTTGTTTGTCTCTTTTTTTTCTAATTTACTTGTTTCCTCCTGTCTATGATTCAGATTCGACACCCTTATGCAATCTGTTTGATCTCCATTTTGTTTTTATTTGATTCACGGTCTTATACTAACTTCTCCCTTTGAACCTGGGTTCCCTGATCATATGATGTACCCCTCTTTTGAGGAAGATTATTTGTTTCCATATTAACCATTATCGTCATTTTAATCATCTTCTTGATTCAGTCCTGATGTCTAAGAGATAGTGTCAGGGTAGATCTAAATAATAACAAATCCTCAAAACATTTGTTGGAATTTACCTGTTGGTGGAATCAAGCTTATAAACGATGATCATGGGAGACCTCCATGTAGAAATTTGCTGAGGGTCTTCAGCTTACATTCGTCTGGCTCGATAACAATGGTGGTGTTAACGTATTGGGTTCTGAATCTGGTGGTTCAAAATTCCCGGAGAGTGGCATTGTAAAAAAAATAAAAAATAAAAATAATACCATAAATCTACAGGTTCAAAAGAAATTGCTGGAAAAATTTTTTTTTGCTTCAGGTAATCATGGAAAGGGGATGTATCAGGTAAACCATTGACTTGCCTTTCGGCTCCTCATATTTTGAATTTAGTACAACATTCATATCCCTGCAATATATTGTGCATTCAGTTCCTATGTTTTTACTTTTTTTTATTTATTATTTATTTATTTTTATTTATTTTTTACTATTGACTGCTATTTAGCTCTCTGATGTTCTTTTCCTCCTTGATAGCCACGATCGGCTGCCATAGTTACCTTTTTTTTTCCTTAGCTCTCAATGTCCTATTTTAAGTATCAAATTTACTTTCACTGCACCTTTTTGACTGAATATGGTCACCCTCCACACTGTCTTCCCCATTCGCACTCCCTGCTTCAGGCAAGGTCGCCAGGGTCATTCCCCAGAGCTTAACTTTTGGGTCATGAATTGTCATCAGCCTCTGTTAAAGCTGCTTTTGTAACCTACTTTAGTCCAGAAGAGCCAGTTAGATTGCTCATGAACAATCAATCTTGGAGGTATCGAGCATAGCATGGGTGGGGATCTCATGCCAACGATCACACCCCAACATCAACTTCCATCACTGTTCCAGGAAGCGTGCGCATCAAAAAAAAAAGAAAAAAAAGAAAGGGAACATGGATAATGTTTTCCTCTTTTTCCCTATCTTCAGCTGGAAGCTTGGCATTCAGATTGTGAATATAAGATCACTTATGTAGATCTCTCAAGTGATGGTAGTATCAAGATTAATATCTCACAGGATCTGCAATTTCTGCTTGATCTTCAGCACAACATATACTTAGTGATTTTCGCTTCATGTTGGGATGGTGCCATTTGTTTAAATGCCTTAATAATTTTTTTTTATGTTTCCAGTATTCTCTGCAAAGAAGTAAATCTGAGATTAAGAAAGCAGAGTAATCTACACTGACCTCAAACGGTGGATCTGAAAGCAGCCTTCAGTGAATCAACTCCTCCATTTTCAATAAGCTGTCAGGGGAAGAGGAACCATGAAGATTTCTAGTAATTCAAAATTTACGTCCCCTGATTGGGGATCTTTCACCCCAAAGTAATGTTAAGATGTCACTTACTGAGCACCAGACCCCCGGGTCTTCCCAATTCCATGTGTGGGTTTGATTCGCTGCACCAGCACCATATGTACTTTATCAGGATGCTGATTTCTTTTTTTTATGGTCCCTTTAAGTTCTATAGATGCTCATATTAGAACCCATCTCTTTAATAAGTATCGGCATGATCTCTTAGGATTAAAACAGTCATATATGTGACCCATCAGGTGGAATATTTGCCCACTGCTGACTTTGTTCTGGTCATGAGGAATAGGGAGGCCACGCAATCTGGCCCTTATTACAGCATTCAGCTCTTGACATGCTTGAGGAAGCAATGGGCAGTTTTACTGCATCCACTGTTGTGAATACATTCCAATCTCTTTATGCTAAGGGCACTCACCCAGCTGTGCTTTATCCAGCACTTAATGTGGAGCAGCTTAGTGGGTCTCACTCATATAGGATAGATTTTCTTCCTATAAACAACTATTGAATTAGCAAATTCAACATTTTTCGATTCTTAGCTCCTCTGAAAACTTTCACGTTTAGATATTCTGGGCTATTGTAGGTGATTCCTGTATTTTAGAAAATATTCAGTATCTGGAAGGACTAAAGTATGTAGCTATGAAGGTAAGAGTTGCTGATCAAATCAATTTTGTTACATCTTGCTCAACCATACCAAGCTAGGGAATATCCATTTGATCCTTAATTTCAGCTGACTTCTTGGCCTTAAGAATAGGGTGATTTTAGTTCTCTATACTGATAAGATTCATTATATTACTGACATGGTGCATGATGTAACTGTTGATAGTTTCATATTTATCAATTCCTAGTTCCTATATGGATTATCTCAAGGAAAGGTGTGGAGTTGGAATTCAAGCAACCCCTGTTCCTGCTGAAACTTGACCCTAGTGGCAGTAGGACATGGGGATTGAGCCTTACACAGTCTTTATAATCTGAAGCCATTTCTCCTCTGCTAGGTCGATCTGAGTAGCCTGACCCAAGGATGTTTTTTTTTTAACCCTGAGTTAAGACCTAGACCCCCAGCAAAATCACGTCAGTCCATCTAATGACTGAGAAAACCAAACAAGTTTCAAACCATAGATGTTTAGAGAGTCATTGATGCAGAATCTGCTGCAAGTGCCTCTTTAGTTCATGAATATCATCAAGCCAATAGATGAAAGCTCGGTTGGGCCTTAGTTTCAAGAAATTGGTGAAACCTCATTGCATGCTATTGACTGTACCCATGTTAAATCTATGACCCATCGACAGGTTGCCACATTGGCATGACCTAAAGCTTGATCCTGTCTGTGAAAATCATTTTATTAGTGCTTGTCTTCTCTTACATACCAACCTTTACCTTGCTATGAGCTCTTCATAGTGGCTCACGATGGTTGTAGCTCATAGCATCCATCCCTCACAATTACTTCACTAAGTCACTCAAGACACCTCCAACTGCCATAGCACTGTACAATCCTCATTCCCTCCTTGTTATTGTCCCTTATCTACTACAATTTGAATTTATCACCTCAACACATCTCCCTATTGTATATACCCTCATATATATATATATATGTACATATATACCTATACATACTCATATACATGTGAATATGTGTGTGTGTATATATATATATATGTATATATGTATATAGGTATATATATGTCATTTCCATCATTTTTGTCATACATATCTCTTCACTATTTGATTTTCACATGACATATGTGATTTTCCTTCTCTTTTCATTACTAACCTGTTTGCTTTGCAGGAAATATGTGGATAAAATTGTCATTTGGAGTTGTAAATTTGATTCTATGAGTTGTAATAGCTAGACTTTAATGAGAATTTACATTCCTTGCTTTAGGTAGAATGAATGAGCATTGTAAATGTTATGAATTACTTGTTTTTCATGCATTTTTGCCTTTATTTTTCAAATTCTCACGAATGGGAACACGAATGGCACGTGCACCATTTCGTAAGAGATAATAAGTACTAAGTTGATGATCCACATCAATGGCCATAGTCAGGGTGTGGACAAAACTTAGCATTTTTATCTTTTACAAAATTACACTGGATCCACACTGGATCCATTTTCAGAATTCATCATATTTTTTCTAAAAATATTTTATTCTTTTATCAGAATTTAACTTAAAATTAACTCAAAATATACCAATGGCCATAGTCAGGGTATATTGAGGGTTAATTTCATTTTAAATTCTATAAAAGCACTAAAATGTATTTTATTCTTCTTTTGAATTTAAATATAGATTATCATATAATACATTCAATGACCATAGTCAAGGATGTATTATATTTTCAATCTTATTTTAATTCATTTAAAGAATGAAATAGCTTTTCAAATTCCAATTTCAAACCTATTCAAATTCATTCATCATTTAAGATAGAGCAATATCATATTTTTCAAATTTCTTTTTCCAAAATCCAAGTGATCTCAAATATCTTTCTTCAGTCTACAGTTCAAATCATTCTTCTATCTTATTTCAAAGATTTAAATTCCAAAGTTCAAAGTCCAATTTGACTTTGAAATTTCAAAATTCAATCTTTATACATATTCTTGATTCACTCCAAATTCAAAGTCCAAATTTGACTTTGAAACTCATTTATAGTTCAAATTCTCAAATCAATTTTGAAATTCCAAAATTCCAATTCAATTCAAAAACTCAATTTCAAAGTTCCATTTAAACTTTGAAATTCTTAACTCATTCTCAAAAGTTCATCTTCTTATCTATTCGAAAACCACAGTTTGAGATTGATTATCAAAAGTTTGACCTTTCTTAAATTTAATCTGGGTTTTCAAAACCCAGATCCATAATTCAAATTTCAGAGTTAAAAGTGCACTAGGATCGAGGCAACGAGCACTAGAGGGGGGGGTGAATAGTGCTTTTATAACTTTCTGCGGAATATTGAATGATTTTGCAAATCTCAAAGTAAACACACAAAGAACACAAGATTTTATGCTGGTTCGGTCAAAGTCGACCTACATCCAGTCCCCAAGCAAAACCCGCTTGAGATTTTCCACTATCAACCTTGTAAACTACAAGATCACACAGACCATAACCGGTCCCACTTTCAGTAACAATCCCACTGAAAGCAAACAACTCCTTTACACCAAGGAGTCCTTCTTTTTACACAAAAGAAATAACAACTTACAATACAACCTATGAGCCTTCCTTTTGAATGCAAATAAAATGCAATTGGCTTTTGAGGTTGTTGAAATACTCTACTCATGAATTCACTATCTCTCAAAGTGATTTGAGTGAAAAACTGAAGTGAAAGTATCACGTGAGTGAGAAAACAAATACTTGAATGGATAGGAGTGAAAAGCAAGAAGTAATTCAATATAATTCTATTGAATTTCATGTTTTTGAGTGTAGAATGCACTCATATTTATAGTTAAAAGATTTCATACGTTAAGAGTATGAAAGGGTGTCAAAACTGTCCATTTTGAACGATCAAAACGTTTGAAAAATGAAAAGACACGCCTTTTTGAAGTTTCAGGAAAATGGCAAAATTAGTCGACTGAAACATCAGTTAGTCGACTAATAGTTAGTTATTAGTAGACTGACAGTTATCGTCGGTCGACTGATCTGTTAATCGAGCTGTTTGAAAATCTGAACTTTTGAAACTTAGTCGACTTGAGAAAAGTTAGTCGACTGATAATATCATCAGTAGACTAAAAAACCTTTTAGTCGACTGCTGCTAAAAACTTCTGAAAAACAAACATTCTGTTCGGTCGACTGATAAAAAACATTAGTCGACTGCTGCTAAATTTTACAGAAAACACATGTTCTGTTCAGCCGACTGAAAAATCATTAGTCGACTGCTGCTAATTTTCCAGAAAACATACATTCTGTCCAGTCGACTGATAAAACCTTCGGTCGACTAATTTGACAAAAATGACTTTTTAGAAAATATGGCATGAAAGGATTAGTCGACTGATAAGTCTATTGGTCAACTAATAAACATGAAAATTTAAGAAAAGAGTTTTCTAAAAAGAGTTTCAAAAGAGTTTCTTTTAGAAAAGTTTTTCTAAAGACTTTTAAGGTGAAATGCAACCTAAATATGCACTCTAAGTAAGGCTCTTACAAGAATCCAAGACTTTTAATGAATTAAACATTTGCACACTAGTCTTCAAGGATTCTTCACCGAATTCTTCAATTTCTTCATAGCCTTAGCTGAAATGCAGTTGATTCTACTTGCTCATCATCAAAACCTTGTACTTGAAGTATCATGTATGGCTTCATTGTCGTAACAATCTCCCCCTTTTTGATGATGACAAACTTAATCAAAGATGAAGCATTTAGATGCATAGATGGAGATTTTACTCCCCCTATCAATATGCTGCAAAACATTAAAAGTTAGCACATTTAAAGCACATATATCACATATTGATTGGTTTGCATTTCCATTCATTATTTCTTCATGTATTTAGAAATACATTCATTCAAAGCTTTCTTTTTCTTTTAATTTTGCATTTCTCATGCAAGATCTCCTGTAATGTAATTGCTATCATCTTTTTCTCAAGATCTCCTACAATTTCAATGTAATGCTATCTTTATCTTTTTCTCCCCCTTTGTCAGAATCAAAAAGAGTAAGGGCAAAAATAGCATAAGCAAAATAGACTTTTAACTCGTATCTCTATTTTAAAACACGGCAAGAGAGTTCCGGCGTGTTTTGAAGATGCGTCAGTCACTGCAAGAGGATTCTGGCGTTTCAAGATCACGGCCAGAAGATTCCGGCGTCTCCCTGTTACGGTAAGAAAATCCCGGCGAAGATGGAGTCGAACGACATTCCGAGGGCTTTTCGGAAGAGAGAGAGAGAGGCAAAAGAGAAAGAGGGGTTTTTGGTTTAAGGGTTTCATTTTTTTTTTAAAAAAAAATGAAAAGGTATGAAGTGAAACGATGCCTTTTTAAAAACGTGTTTTAAAAAACAAATCCAAGGAGTGTCGGGTCCCTTCACTTAAATTTAAAAAAATTTAGTCGACTAAAACTTTATCGGTCGACTAAAAAAGTGCGACATATTCTAAAAATATCATCAATCGACTAGAACTATATCGGTCGACTAATATGATGCGATACATTCCAAAATATAAAAACACCAGTCGACTAGAATTTTATCGGTCGACTAATATAGTGCGATTTTGAGATTTTGTTCAAAAATCAGCATTTTTATAAATCCAAAAACGAGCAAATACCTAGTTCTCTCCTAATTCTCATAAAATCTTCATTTTTAAGAGGTTTAGTGAAGATATCGGCATGTTCTTTAGTGGAAATAAAATTTAACGAAATATCTCCTTTTAACACATGATCTCTTAAAAAATGATGTCTGACTTCAATATGCTTAGTTCTTGAGTGCTGAATAGGATTTTTCGAAAGATTTATAGCACTAGTGTTATCACAATAAATAGTTGTTGTGGAGTAATTCAAACCAAAATCTTTTAAGGTCTGTTTCATCCAAAGTACTTGTGAACATGCTAAACTAGCCGCTATATATTCAGCTTCAGTTGTTGAGAGTGATACTGAATTTTGCTTTTTACTAAACCAAGAGACTAAGGAATTTCCCAAGAAATGACAAGTTCCACTAGTACTCTTGCGATCAGATTTACTTCCTCTAAAATCTGCATCACTATATGAAACTAAATCAAAGGAAGATGATTTTGGGTAAAACAAACCGAAATCTGAAGTATCTTTCAAATAACGAAGAATTTGTTTTACTGCAGTTAAATGAGATTCCTTTGGATTAGCTTGAAATCTTACACACATACAAACACTAAACATAATATCAGGTCGACTAGCAGTTAAGTATAATAGAGATCCGATCATACCTCTGTAGAGCTTTGTATCTACACTTTTACCATTTTCATCTTTATCAAGAGAAATAGTTGTACTCATAGGATTCCTTCTTGATTTCGATGAGTCCATCCCAAATCTCTTGAGAAGTTCTTTTGTATACTTTCCCTGATTGATGAAGATTCCTTCTTCAGTTTGCTTTATTTGAAGTCCAAGGAAGTAGTTTAATTCGCCCATCAAGCTCATTTCAAACTCTTCCTGCATAGCCTTAGCAAATTCTTTTCAAAGAGAATCATTAGTAGAACCAAATATTATGTCATCAACATAAATTTGCACAATAAGAATATCTGAATTAAGATTTTTAATAAATAAAGTGGAGTCTACCCGACCAATGGAAAAACCAGATTGTTCTAGAAAATTTCGTAGTCTTTCATACCACGCTCTTGGTGCTTGTTTGAGTCCATACAGAGCTCTTTTCAATTTGTAGACCTTTTCTGGATATTTCTCATTTTCAAAGCCTGGGGGTTGCTCTACATAAACTTCTTCATTGATGTGTCGATTATAACTTGAAGTTCATGTAACTAGCAAAAGCAAGCATCATACGAATTGACTCTAATCGAGCCACTGGTGCATAGGCTTCATAAAAATCTATGCCTTCTTCTTGATTATAGCCTTGTGCCACTAGCCTTGCTTTGTTACGAATGACTTCACCATTTTCATCCAGCTTATTTCGGAAGACCCATCTTGTTCCAATTACTGGATGATCCTTTGGTCTATCAACTAGATCCCAAACATCATTCCTAGTAAATTGGTTAAGTTCTTCAGACATGGCCAAAAGCCAAAATTCATCATCACATGCCTCATTGATATTCTTTGGTTCTAATTTAGATATGAAAGCAACATTTGCAATATATTTTTCTAACTGCCTTCTGGTTTGGACACCACTCTTTATTTCACCAATAACTTGTTCATGTGGATGATTAGGAAATTCTTTCCAAACCGGTTGAAGAGGAATATTTTCTTGAGAAGTACTCTCTATCAAGGGTTCTTCTTGAAGTATTGCTTCTTCTTCTTCGCTTAGAGGTATAACCTGCTCACAATTCTCATCAAATGCAACATGTAGAGATTCTTTAATACAAGATGTTCTTTTATTGAAAATACGATATGCTTTACTTCTAGAAGAATATCCAAAAAATATTGATTCATCTGATTTTGAATCAAACTTATCAAGATTATCTTTGGTATTTAACAAGAAACATTTACTACCAAAAATTTTGAAATATGAGATCTTTGGTATACGATCATAATACAATTCAAAACATGTTTTATGTAAAATTGGTCTAACACGATTTAAGACATAACATGTTGTATTAATTGCTTCAGCCCAAAAATATTTTGGTAAATTTTTATCTTGAAGCATGGTTCTAGCACATTCTTGCAAAGTTCTATTCTTTCTTTCAACAACTCCATTTTGTGGAGCCGCTCTAGGAAAAGCAAAGTTGTGAGATATACCATGTAAATCACAAAACTTTAGAAAAGATTCATTTTCAAATTCACCACCATGATCACTACGAATTTTAATAATAGATGTAGATTTTTCATTTGTAATTCTTCTACAAAGTTTAGAAAATTCTAAAAAAGCATCATTTTTGCTTTTTAGAAAAATCACCCATGTAAACCGAGAATAATCATCTACTATAACAAAAGCATACTTGCTACCATTCAAACTTTGAATTCTAGATGGTCCAAATAGATCTAAATGTAAAAGTTCAAGAGGACGTTTTGTTGAAACTATATCTTTAGCTTTAAAAGAACTCTTGATTTGTTTACCCCTTTGACAAGCATCACATAAGTGATCCTTTTTATATGGTATTCTAGGTAGGCCTCTTACAAGATCATTCTTGGATAATTTTGAAATAATTTTAAAATTAACATGTCCAAGTCTCTTGTGCCATAACCATTGAATTTTATTTGACACAATAAGACATTTTTCATTAAAAGAGGGTAATTCATCTAGATACAGTTCATACACATTGTTTCTTCTTTTACCTTTAAAAATGATCTTTTTAGATTGAAAATCAGAAATTAAGCATAAATCATTTTCAAAAGAAACATGAAAACCTTTATCACATAATTGACTAATAGATATTAAATTATGCATTAAACCATCTACTAAAAGAACATTTTCTATCAAGGGAAATTTTGGATTACCAATATTACCAATACCTATCACTTTTCCCTTGTTATTGTCACCAAAGGTGACGGTTCCTCCATCCTTATTTTGGAGGGTGGAAAATAACTCCGGCCTTCCAGTCATATGTTTGGAACAACCGCTATCCAATATCCATTTGCTCCTTATGTTGTGTACCTACAACAAAATCAGAAAACAGAGCATTTGACCCCTTTCTATTTTCGGGTCCATGAGAGTTAGTCTTAGGAACCCATATCCATTTGGATTTTGGTTTCCTTTGATAATAAGTATTCTTTCTATAAAAGGATTTAGAATAAACATTTCTAGATGCATTTCTACTAGAAAATTTAGTTTTATGAACGAAAGGTTGAGAATAATGTCTTTGATTTTTCACCACATAGTTTGGTCTATTTTGAGTATCAAAGAAGCTATATCCCAATCCGGTTTTATTAACCGAGCATCTTTGAGAACCAAGAAGTTTTTCTAGATTCTCTTGACCATTTGTGAATTTGGTCACTATAGAAAGAAGATCATTTGACTTTTCTTTAAGACTAGATATTTCTTTTTGTAAGAGATTGGTTCTAACTCCAATTTCTTTTATCTCAAGTGCTTGGCAAGAATTTTCCTTCTTAAGATCTTCTATTTCTTGAACACTTTATTTTGAGAGTCAAGAGTTAAATTTTCAGTTTTTAACTCTTTATTTTTAGAACTAAGACTCTTAAATTTAGCATATAAATCATTAAATGCTTCAAATAACTCATCATAGTCAAATTGACTTACCGAATCTTCTTGTGCTACAAAACACATGTTGGCGACTTCTTCATTTGATTCTTCATTGGAAGAGGAGTCACTATCATCCCAACAGGCTTGAAATGCCTTTTTCTTCTTGAATTGGTCCTTGGGCTTGAATTTGAAAAGAGGACAATCTTTCTTGATATGTCCTGCCTTTTTGCAGTTAAAGCACTTTACTTCATTGGGAATGAAAGAATCTGCTTTCTTTGCCTTTCTTTGAAATCTTCCCTTTTTGATGAATCTTCTGAATTGCTTTGTGATGAGGGCAATATCTTCATCTTCTTCAGAATTTTCTGAGTCAGAAGTAGCCTTAAAAGCAAGAGACTTCTTTTTAGGCTCTTCTTCTTGTCTGTCTTGAAGTTGGACCTCATATGCCATTAGGTTACCAACTAAGTCTTCAAGAGTGAGAGTATTGAGATCATTTGCTTCTTCAATAGCAGTGGTTTTTCTCTCCCATTCAGGAGTTAAACACCTTAGAATCTTTCTGACTAAATCCACTTGTGAATATTCTTTTCCAAGGGATTTCAAAGTGTTAGTTATATCGGTCATTCTAGTTACCATGTCAGATATAGATTCATTTTGCTTCATTTTGAACAATTCAAATTTATGAACTAAAGAAGCAATTTTAGATTCCTTTACCTTTGACGTACCTTCATGAGTTACGAGAAGAGTATGCCAGATTTCATTAGCTGTAGAGCATTGAGAGATGCGATTGAACTCTACCTTGTCAACGCCACAATATAAGGCATTCATTGCCTTAGCATTAAGTGAAGCAGTCTTCTTTTCATCATCGGTCCATCGGCTGAAATCAGTTGATGGAGTTTGGTACTTTTCTAAAACAACTCTCCAGATATCGAGATCCATGGATTGCAGGAATATTGTCATTCTTACTTTCCAGTATCCATAGTTTGTTCCGTCGAAGAGAGGAGGACGAACAGAGGAGCTTCCTTCTTTGTGCTGAGATGTTGTAGTTGCCATGCTAGATGATGGTCAAATCAAAGTAATAGCAAACCTGTGCTCTGATACCAAATGAAAGTGCACTAGGATCGAGGCAACGAGCACTAGAGGGGGGGTGAATAGTGCTTTTATAACTTTCTGCGGAATATTGAATGATTTTGCAAATCTCAAAGCAAACACACAAAGAACACAAGATTTTATCCTGGTTCGGTCAAACTCGACCTACATCCAGTCCCCAAGCAAAACCCGCTTGAGATTTTCCACTATCAACCTTGTAAACTACAAGATCACACAGACCATAACCGGTCCCACTTTCAGTAACAATCCCACTGAAAGCAAACAACTCCTTTACACCAAGGAGTCCTTCTTTTTACACAAAAGAAATAACAACTTACAATACAACCTATGAGCCTTCCTTTTGAATGCAAATGAAATGCAATTGGCTTTTGAGGTTGTTGAAATACTCTACTCACGAATTCACTATCTCTCAAAGTGATTTGAGTGAAAAACTGAAGTGAAAGTATCACGTGAGTGAGAAAACAAATACTTGAATGGATAGGAGTGAAAAGCAAGAAGTAATTCAATATAATTCTATTGAATTTCATGTTTTTGAGTGTAGAATGCACTCATATTTATAGTTAAAAGATTCCATACGTTAAGAGTATGAAAGGGTGTCAAAACTGTCCATTTTGAACGATCAAAACGTTTAAAAAATGAAAAGACACGCATTTTTGAAGTTTCAGGAAAACGACAAAATTAGTCGACTGAAACATTAGTTAGTCGACTAATAGTTAGTTATTAGTAGACTGACAGTTATCGTCGGTCGACTGATCTGTTAATCAAGCCGTTTGAAAATCTGAACTTTTGAAACTTAGTCGACTTGAGAAAAGTTAGTCGACTGATAATATCATCAGTAGACTGAAAAACCTTTTAGTCGACTGCTGCTAAAAACTTCTGAAAAACAAACATTCTATTCGGTCGACTGATAAAAAGCATTAGTCGACTGCTGCTAAATTTTACAAAAAACACATGTTCTGTTCAGTCGACTGAAAAATCATTAGTCGACTGCTGCTAATTTTCCAGAAAACATCCATTCTGTCCAGTCGACTGATAAAACCTTCGGTCGACTAATTTGACAAAAATGACTTTTTAGAAAATATGGCGCGAAAGGATTAGTCGACTGATAAGTCTATTGGTCGACTAATAAACATGAAAATTTAAGAAAAGAGTTTTCTAAAAAGATTTTCAAAAGAGTTTTTTTTAGAAAAGTTTTTCTAAAGACTTTTAAGGTGAAATGCAACCTAAATATGCACTCTAAGTAAGGCTCTTACAAGAATCTAAGACTTTTAATGAATTAAACATTTGCACACTAGTCTTCAAGAATTCTTCACTGAATTCTTCAATTTCTTCATAGCCTTAGCTAAAATGCAGTTGATTCTACTTGCTCATCATCGAAACCTTGTACTTGAAGTATCATGTATGGCTTCATTGTCGTAACACCAGTTGGACTTTCAAAAGCCCAAATTCAAAGTTAAATCTCAACTTGGATCCAGATTTCCAAGTATAAACTCAATTCCACTTCGGATCTTAGACTTCAGATCCATCTTTCATCTTGGATTCCAAGTCTTGGATCCAATCCATTCTAGGATCTAGAATTCCACTCTACTTTGGATCTCAGATTACAGATCCAAATTCCACTTAGGATCTAGATCCTCATTCTACTTTGGATCTCAGACTTCAGATCCAGTTCCATTCTAGGATCCAGAATCCAATTCTACTTTGGATCTCAGATTCGGGTCCAAATTCCAATTCTTAGGATCCAGAATCCAACTCTATTTTGGATCTCGGACTTCAGATCCAGTTCCATTCTAGGATCCAGAATCCAATTCTACTTTGGATCTCAGATTCGAGTCCAAATTCTAGTTCTTAGGATCCATAATCCAACTCTATTTTGGATCTCAGATTTCCGATCCAAATTCATTCTAGGATCCAGAATCCAATTCTACTTTGGATCTCAGACTTCAGATCCAATTTCATCTTAGGATCAAGAGTCCAACCCTATCTCGGATCTCAGATTTCAGATCCAAATACCATCTTGGATTCCAAATCTTGAATCCAATTCCATTCAAAATTCCAGATCCAAATTCACTTTAATTTCCAATTCTTAAAACCAATTCCTCTTCATTCCAAATTTCAAATCAAGTTCCTATTTCGGATCCTAAATCCAAAAATCAACTCAAAACTCTATTCAGAATCCAGAACTTGGATTCGGATTTCATCTTGAAATTCCCACTTTTGCAAATCCCATTTCTCAATTCCTTTAGATTTCCCACATTTCCTTCTAAATTCAAAACTTCAAAATTGGAATTCAATTCCATTCCAAATATTCATCCAAGTTCAAACTTCTAAATTTAAAGTCCATTTGTGACTTTGAAAATTTCCTTCTCTTTTTATCTCAAAACTTCAAAATCAATTTCCAAAATCCAGATTTATTTTCCCAAGCTCTTGATTATTCTAAAAACTTAGAACTTTAATCTTAAGTTCTAAGTTAGGAATCATTTCTTCACTTTATCAGATTCACTTGGAAATTCTTCAAAATATTTTCAAAAAAAACATACATCTTTGCATATTGCACAAGCATGATTCATTGTGCATTTAGACTTAGGATAAATACTTAGATAAATTCTTTGCAAAGCAAAAGGCACAAAATTCGACCCTTGGTTCGATTACCCCTGGTAAAGGCACCAGGAACGGTCGAACCTCGTACCGACGAGCGGATCCCGTCTCCCAGTTTTCCTACAAATATTTCAAAACGGAGGCGAGTTATTTCAAAATATTTTCAAAATTAAGGTCAAGTGAGACCCGCAAAAGAAATCTTCTCCTCTTCTCTTCTTTCTTTTCTTTTCTCTTCTCTTTTCTCTTTCCATCTTTTATTTTTCTCCCTTCAAAAAGGAAGAAAATAGAGGCTAAAAATGGAAAAGAGAAGGAAGAGAGAAAGAATATTACGAGAGAAAAAATTTTGCGAGGATCACAACATGCCTGAATTCTCTGTGCATTTAGGATAGAACACGATTTTGATGATTTAACTAAGTCAAGCATGGTTTTGGTCCTTGGTTCGATTACCCCTGTTAAAGGTGGCAGGAACGGTCGAACCTCGTACCGATAGGTCGAGCTCCATCCCATGGATTTTCCCGCAATTTTCAAAACGGAGGCGAGTATTTCAAAATAATTTCCAAAATCCGGTCAAGTTTGAAGCGCGAAAGCATTTTCTCCCTCTCTCTTCCGCAAGGAAGGGAAGACGGGGGAAAATTTTGCGACGATAACAGCCCTACACATAGATATATAAGTTTTGTTGGATATAGATCTCACAAATTTGTATACATATTGATCCTGCATCCAATACCAAACTTTAATCGAATCTTATCAGGAATATACGATCTGGTGAATCGAGATTAGATACGCGTTGAACACTGAATCATATCTGAGTCCGGTGAAATCTTTAGGTCATATATCACTTTCTACTAAATAAAGACTATAATGATCTCGGTAGGGATTGTGGATACCCTGAATAAGACTTTAAATAAGACACACGGTTTAAATTTCAATTGATTTTGAAAATTTTCATTAAGTATAACACACATAGTAAGATATCCCAATCCAATTGTTTAATCCTTGTAACGAATTTCGCGGACGAAATTCTTTTTAGGGGGAAAGGATGTAAAACCCGTAAAATTTCGATAATTATCAAACTAAGTAAAGGATAAATACGATAAAATGATGTTGAGTCGACCCAAATGGATCTTGTATCCAAACTGGATCAAAAGGATCCAATAATTGGATTAGGATATGATGTATGGATTCAGATCTTGGATGGATCTGAAACCCGATTAAAATCCAAGTTTTTGTTTTCAATTATAACTAAATTTGCAAAGCACATCTCGAAAGTTTCATCTCTTATGAATATCACCCTCGTTATGACCATGTCTTATCGATATGCGCATTTCAATAATTCACATGAAATAACGAGAGTTTTTCCTCGTTTGGGTCCCAAATTCGAGGATTTACTAGTCTTAGATTTTATGAATTTGACTTATGATTCTCGGGAATTGATTCTTCATAAATTGTACTCACACCACTTCATACGTCTTACTTAGGCGATTTCGGACCTCGCTTATCATCAAAGTAGTTTTAGTCGCAAAGAAGTGCAACCAAGTAAGAGTTGGCGCACTGGTATGGTTGGTTGTCTCAACAGAAAGAGAATGTGAGCCGAATCCCCGTGTATGCCAAAAAACTTGTTATAAAACCCGCTATTTTGTAAATTGCATCAAAAGAGGATAAAAAATTTATAGTTGCAAGAAAGAGCAACTAAAGAGGAGTTGGCGCATTAGTCAGGGCAATGGACTTACAAAGTGGAGGTCACAGGTTCAAATCCCTCAGGTAACATAATGCTTTTTATGTAGAAAATGTTTTTGGTTGGTAATATCGTTCAGCCACAAAGAGATTAAATACATTAATGTTGCAAGGTATTGCAACGAAAAACATCATGGTACACTGGTGGGAAACGTTTGCCCTTATGGTGGAGACCTGAGTTCGATTCCCCCTGTGCACCAACAAAGAGGGTTATTTTTTTATAAAAATAAAATATATTTTTATATTTTTTGGAATTTCAAATTAGAGAGGACGTTACCCATTCCCATTTAAGACAGTTTTAAATATGGAATGGGGTGGCACACGAAGTGGACTGGCGTTTTTCCCAAAGGGGAAAGCCCCAAGCAAATTTAATAAGATTTTTAATCAATAATGAACTTGGGAGGGGGAAAGAATGTTTGGGAAAATCCTTTAATGAGGAAGGTGAAGAGGCAGCATCAAGAATGGAAGATGGCCTGCCATTTTGGGAAGGCTATAATGAAAACAAAGAAAAAAATATGGTAGTTGGTGAGACTTTACAAAATTTGACCTTCTGGAGATCAATCTTTCTATCCCTTCACGCTTTCCATTATCAACCGAGGTTTTTCCATTTTCGTTCTAACCTCACCTCCATTAGCTCTAAGGGAAACCTTGCAAGGGATCATTCGACGCACGTGAGGAGTAGAAGCAAGTTAACCTCCGAACTATGGTCTTCAACGAGTCGTTCCTCCACCATTAGAGACGAGAACCAGGTTGTTTCTGTCACTACGAGAGAAAAAAAAAATGTGAGAGGTCGAACAAAGCTCAAATACAGATTTTTCTATCTTCATAAGGTAAGGGGTCTTGTATCACTATGCATGTGTTTGGTGTCTTGTGAGACATGTATGTTGCAGATCTTTTGAAAATGCCTAGGAAAATGCATACGTCTAGCCGTATAAAATAGCCATGGTGTTTGTCGATTTCCTCATGTGAAGTTCTGGAATTTTCATTTTTGTCCAGCCATGTCATTGTTTGGCATAAAACGTGTAGTTAGTGTTTGTCGATTTTCTCATGTGAAGTTCTGGAATTTTCATTTTGTTCAGCCAAGTCATTGTTTGACATCAAACGTGTAGTTAGTGGTTGTCGATTTTCCCATGTGGTAAGTTGCTAAAAGTTTCATTTTTGATCAGCACGTATTAGTGATAAAATTATTAGTCAAGCTTATGGTTTTGTTCATGTTAGAAAACAGGATATTTTCCAGTAGAAAAAAAATGCATGATTAGATGCTCATAGTGTCATAGTGTGTGCACTATTATGTTTCTAGTATGTAGGTTACTTAGATCTGGGCAAACAACAAATAGATATGCATGACCACATCTCATCGGGTGATAAATTATACATTATCATATTATTAGGGTGAGAATAATTATTTATCTATGAAAATCAGAAATAAAGAGGTAAGATCAGATTTTTATTGTAATTCATTAATGGTGACATCTCCCAACAACCACCAACATAATAATATTGAGTACAAAACTTATAACATGATTATTAGAAAATAATGCTCAAACCAATACAGTGATGTATTAAACTGAGTACATACGGGTGGCACGAGACATTGAAATCTGTTTCAATCTATAAATGAACAGAGTATGTGCAATATACAAAAATGAAATTCAAATCTGTTAGGTCTAGACCCAAAGTATCTTAACGCTAATGAAAAAAATATTTCCCTCTCAAATTCTGTACGTGTGTGTGGGTGAGTATTCAATAGATTTGTTGCATTGAGACTTGGTTCTTGTAGTTGCATAATAGTATCTCAGAAACATTCATCTTGATGAGATTTGTTTTGATAGTAGTTACCTGGGTTCACAAGTGGAAAAATATATATATCTGTCTCTAAGCATCGGGCTACGTGGTTATACACCCCAGCATGAATATCCACGACACAGGTTAAGGGGGGTTTAACACCAAACGTCTGGTCCAAATGCTAAGAAGTAGGAGTTGCTCTCATATTACAGCAGGCCACAGGTCAGGAGAAATCGACCTGTATGCTTTCGGTTAGGAATAAGCCAATTCCCCTTGTAAAAAAAATATTGACAGGGTGTAAGTGCATCGTTTGGACCAAAGTAAGTACGATTAAATGTATACAGAAATTTTTGAGAGAAGTGAGACCCTATTAGCTATGAAGTAGCCCAATGTCAGCTTGGTAAATCCATGGTCTGAGTAAGTACCATCTTGGGTCTGACCCTAGTGGTAAGGGCAGGTCGTGACCCACTTCGCAAGGCAGCACACGCTGCTCCTGCTGGTGTTGTCAGCACCACTTGTGCCAATGGCACCGCTGGAAAGCCGTGACCTATACACACGTCGTCGATGGTTAAAAAAAAATTACATCCTGGAAATAACCTGCATACATAATGTGTTAGTGGATTTCTCGATTGAGCCGATCAGCTTACACGCCCTTGTAAACACCCCAAATTTTCACTCACATTCTTGACATTGCCCTTAATCGGCACATTTCAGTTCTCCAGAAGCAATAAAGGGCAAAATAGTCATTTTTAAAGATTGAACCTGGCAGAAAGTCCTAAATTTTACTCTTGAGCCTCAAAATTTCTATATTTAGGTTCAGAGACATCTTCAAATTGAAAAAATTTTAAATCCTTTTCCTGGAGAAGAAAGTAGAATTTCCACTTCCTGGTTCAGAGTGACGTTTCACTGAAACATGTCTTCGCATCGCATTGCATGAACACTTTGCATCATTTCATTGCATAGCATATCAGTTCGAGATCCAGAACTCCCAATTTTCAAAATTGTCCATCCATATTTGATTTTTAAACTTTTCAAAATTGATTTTTAAAACCCTGGGTTTTCAAAATTGCCAATCTTTCCCATTTTACCCCCAGGACTTTGAATTACAAAAAAATTTTCTCAAGAAAAACAATCTGGATATTTGGATATTGATTTTAAAGATTTTGTCTCAAAACTTTTTGCAAAAGATTTTAAATTTCTTTACAAATTTTGTTTTTACATTTATCCATATTTTTGCCCTGAAAACCCAATTTTTCCAAATTCTTGAAAAACAATTAATGTTTTATCTC